>NC_082665.1:56078712-56381742 GCF_025265405.1 Mesoplodon densirostris
GCTCCTAAGTGTGATGCTGTACAGCATCCTGGCTGAACTCTAGCTTAGGAGGGATCATGATGGTGGTTAGAAAAGCATCACTACCCCATTCTCTACTTTGGATGAGAAATGAAAATCTAGGTCTATGGTTAAAAGGAGTATGATGAAGATAAAAGTCAACTGGTTGATTATATCAAGAAAACTGAACTTGCAGGGAAAGGTTTAAATAAGTAGCTTATTTTTTAAAGAAAAGTATTTGTTAAGAAATCTGTATTGTATTATTCCAAAATTTTTGAATCCATGGAATTCTAGAACTAAAAGTTATTTATTATCAGCTATCTTAGTGCTCCATAATTTATAGGTGAGCATAAAAGGTACCAGCAAATAAACAAGTGTCCCAGGTTTACCAGGCAATGACAGTAGAGCCAGGCTGAAAGTATGGACAGTTTTGAGCAGAGTTTAGAAAAAAAGTACTCATGATAGATCTATGAAGAGGAGCTGAAGAAAACTAAGATTAGGGGCTGTATCTTTATGCTTCAGAGTTGAAGGCAAATATATTCTCCCATAATACACTAGTTATAACCACACTCAGAGAGTAAATATTAGATAGAATAGAACATTATCACAATCTAGTAAAATATTCCTTATGGTCAGTGACCCATAATCGGCATAACAGCTTAACACCTAGTTTAGAATTGCTGGTGCTATTATTCAGCCCAAATGATATGTATTAAATATTTTAGTAACTCTAAAAGGTGATGTATAATATAAATCAAAGGTATTATTTGTATTATTCTCATTGATTTTGTATTTTTCTAAATGATATGTTCTTAATCCAGGATAATTATATGAGTTTCGACTAAGTACAGTTATAATCAACATCTTCACATGATCGATATTCAAAGATATACTCCTCTAAAATAAAACTGGAGTATTATGTATTCTAGTTCAATTAAATTAAACAAATACTTTTTGAACACCCAATAAGTGCCAAAAATTGGCAAAATACTAGGGATACCTGAATAATTAATACGTGGCTTCTGCTCTCAAACTTTAAGTCTAGTAGGAGATGAGACTTGTCAACAAATTGTTTCCAGCATAAGTGCAATAAAGGACATACATTTGCTAAGAGAGTATAATGAAAATAAAACAAATTGTTAAAATTCTTACCTCAGAATGTTTCCATTCAATAAACACATTGGGTTTTTTTTTTCCTTAAAATATTTCATTTCATGTAATGAATAACCCCCAAGGTAAAAATATCAGTAAAAATAGCAAATTGTCTTTCGTACCTGTCATTCAATGTACTGGTGGAAAACAGAGAGATAAAAACCTACCTTGAAGAGAGCAAAGGAAATGAGTAGACCAGTGCTGAATCAAGACTTTACACACTTTTATAAAGGTCAATAGTGACAACTTCAGACAATTTTGCCACTGTTTCTAAATTTGTCTACTGGTTTTTGAGAAGTTGAACCCATGGATCTGGATTTGGCACCCAAAATGTCTCTGAAGCCAGGGTGTAGGATGCCAGAAAACTATTCCATTTCTGTAAACAAAATCCGCAGACTAATTTAACTCATTCTTTAAATGCTTGTTGCATAATAGGATTAGACAATATTAATAAGAGAAGCAGCAACACCCCCTCTGGTGACATCCATTTTGGAGTCTTGGGGTCTAATGCTATCTCTACCAGTGATTTTGAACAATCAAGTTAAGGGTCTCAACATTTTCCACGTTGGCAAGTTAACAGTTAACAATAGTTGTCTACTATTTATTTAGACCATTCTAACAATACTAAGAAAGAACACATATTAATGATTTACTATGTTCCAAGCACTGTTGTAAGTACTTTGCATATATGAATTCATATAACAACACTAAAAAGTAGGACTTTTATTATTCCCACTTTACAAATGAGAAAATAGAGGCAGAGGTGATAAGTTAGTGATTTTTGGAGACAAGATTTGAGCCTAGAGTTTGGGGCTTCGAAATCTATTCTTGTAACCATTATGATATACAGTTATTCACTCATAATTCTGACAATGTTCTTTAATCTCTTCCCCCAAAAAATGTAATTCTAGAAAGTGTCCTTTCTATCCAAGGAAATATATTGCTATCTTCTTCTTCCAATTGCCAGGACATTTTCTTTTGCTGCAGTTGCTAGGTAAAGCAAACAGCTGATTGCTATAAAGCTAAAAACAGCTAGACAAACCCTTGGCTTTAAATCACTTTTCCAGGACTTGAAAGCCTTTTGCGAAACCTGAAAATGTCTCCCTGGAGCAAAGGAGTTTCTGAACTATGTTTAAAATAACTTGGGAAGTGATGTAAAAATGTGGAATTCTCTGAGGTTATAGGAAACAGCTCATGCAATCAGTTCTCAGCACTGTTGGGCCAGTTCCGCATAACTTCACCCAAACCAATTAATTCACCATTTTCCATTGAGGAAAAAACAAGAGAGTCGAGAGACACCTATGCTGAAGCCTATGACAGCAGTGTTATGGGCAGAAATGGGCTAGTAATAAATGTTGAAGCAAGTACTGCATAATTAGAGCTAATCAGTTATGCTAAAGTGAGCCAATACGGCAGCCTAATTGAGATGATCCTTGTTGCTTCTTACAGGAATGCAATTTAATTAGAATGAGTACACTGACATCAGTAACCTCACAGAATCCCAGGCAGTATGAGATGAGCAAGAGAAATATCACCCTGGCTGGCTTTCAATCTGTAGGAAATGGACATTGAATCTGTCTACTTGGCCTATGGGAGACTGGAAGTCATTTTTCCTGTGTGTTTAGGGCTTGAGAAAACGAGTGTGTTGTTGTGTTTGGACATTTAAAGAAGAATCAATCCAGATAAAGCAGACAAAACAGTTTAACGTGCATTTCAAGGAGCTCTGAGGTTTCAAAATTCCAAAAGCAGAAGAAACTAACCAGATTGGATTTTCAGAGGGGTCTAATTTGGAATAAATAAGAGGCAGCTATTAAGAGTAATAAACCTGTTTCCACTGTGAATAGTCAGGAGCAGAGATATGTTCCTGTGGACTCTGAGGGCAGGTGGTGGGGAGGAAGAGGAGGGGTACATGCTGAGCGACAGGGAGTGTTTTGGTTCAGTCTATTGAAAAAACAAATCCCAAGAAAAGGCAGGATCAAGGAGTTGCTGATGTGGCCTAGCTGGCATTTGGTAGCTGACCAACCTACAGGGTAGATAGGCAAGATAGCTCTGGAGATTAAAATGTGGCTTCTGTTATCTTATGATAATTCCAGGAGAGTGAGGCAGGGTTACTTATTCTCTGGCTTAAATAGAGAATGGGGATCAAAACAAAAGCCTTCCTGTAAAGTTGTGTCTTAAACAAATAAAACAGGTGAGAGCTAAATTTTGTCAACAGCAGCTATATTCAAATGATCCAATCTCGCACATAATTGACTGGACAATAATATTAAAGTAACTATGTATTCCTAACGGAGAAGCACCTTTGAAGATTTGCTGTATATTGATGACCAGAAGTCATTCTACTTAAAATGTAGTTGATCAAGTACTCTAATACACAGACCCAAAAGTCAAATCTCAAATTTACTATAATAGTTGTGAAGACAAAGTGTTTGGCAATGTTGACTGCACAAATGTTACTACCATTTGAGAGCCAAATAATTCAAATGATGTTGCTTTGAATCACAATTTATTACAAGTTATTCTTTCTGTTTTTAACTTAGATGGAAGGGTCAAAATCATAAAAGATGTTACAGTATGTTAGGGAGAGAGGAATTTGCTGCAGATTTAAAAGAAGGAAAAAAACAGAACTATCAAATCCTCTCCCTTCCAGGGTGCCCATCTTTTTCCCCTCCCAACTCTATCGGTGCGATTTGAGGATGAGCACATTCGTCAAAGGATTTGATGTGTGGATGTAAAGTGATGCTTTCATGTTTGTTAGAAAATAAGATCATAAGTTTATGAGGAGGATAATTATTGAAGAAGTGTGTGGTATTTAAATGAGAATGAGTTACAAAAGTATCATAGTGTATTTAAAAATTACTCGATGCGGGCTTCTCTGGTGGCGCAGTGGTTGAGAGTCCGCCTGCCGATGCAAGGGATACGGGTTCGTGCCCCAGTCTGGGAAGATCCCACATGTCGCGGAGCGGCTGGGCCCGTGAGCCATGGTCGCTGAGCCTGCACGTCCGGAGCCTGTGCTCTGAAGTGGGAGAGGCCACAACAGTGAAAGGCCCGCGTACCACAAAAAAAAAAAAAAAAAAAAAATTACTCCATGCATTTAAGAATAGTGGCTATCTCTGTGTAGTCGAATTATGGATTCTTTAAAAAATTATTTTGCATCTCTATTTTTTCTTTCTTTAAAATTTAGTTATTTAATTAATTTATTTTTGGCTGCATTGGGTCTTCGTTGCAGTGCGCTGGCTTCTCGTTGCGGTGGCTTCTCTTGTTGCAGAGCCCTGGCTCTAGGTGCCTGGGCTTCAGGAGTTGTGGCTCGTGGGCTCTGGAGCGCAGGCTCAGTAGTTGTGGTGCATGGGCTTAGTTGCTCCGAGGCATGTGGGATCTTCCCAGACCAGGGCTCGAACCCATGTCCCCTGCATTGGCAGGCGGATTCTTAACCACTGCACCACCAGGGAAGCGCTATGTTTTCTAATCGATAATAAACATGCATTTTTAAATATCTTTATTGGGGTATAATTGCTTTACAATGGTGTGTTAGTTTCTGTTGTACAACAAAGTGAATCAGCTATACATATACATATATCCCCATATCCCCTCCCTCTTGAGCCTTCCTCCCATCTTCCCTATCCCACCTATCTAGGTCATCACAAAGCACCGAGTTGATCTCCCTGTGCTATGTAGCTACTTCCCACTAGCCGTCCATTTTACATTTGGTAGTGTATATATGTCAATGCCACTCTGTCACTTCGTCCCAGCTTCCCCTCCCCCACCCATGTCCTCAAGTACTTTCTCTATGTCTGCGTCTGTTTTCCTGCCCTGCCACTAGGTTCATCAGTATAAACATGCATTTTTGTGTAATAAAAAATTATCTTAAAATAAGATGCTGGTCAGTATTTCTGGATGTAAGTTAGGGTCACAATTGGGTGTATGTCTTTATATATTCACATATATAATATATACTATATGCATATACATATATAATTAACATATAAATAAGTCAAACGTATTATACACCTATCTTTTTTTTTTTTTTGGTTTGCCTTCAGCCTCTTGCCGTAATCTGTATCAGAGTTTACATTTTCTTATACTTCCACTCACATCTTTCTTGCTTTCCCCCCTACCCCACACATGACCCAGGTTAACAATTTAGAATTCATCCTTTGCTATTTTCCTCCATGCTGAAATGCTCATGTAGGTATGAAAACACATCACACATTGCTCTTGGTTGTTTAACAAAATGAGATCAATTATATATAGGTCTCTAGGTCTTACTTTCCTCACTCAATAACGTCATTGAAAACCTGTCAAACCAATCACAGGAACTCTAATTCCTCATTTTAATGGCTGTATGATATTCCATTGTGTAGATGTACCATAATTTATTCAGCAATTCCCCTATTGAAGTTTCTATATTTTTTTGGCCACCATGAAAATGTTGTAATTGGCGTCTTTGTATGTGTGTCATTACTCAAAGTTTTATTACTTTGGGAAAGTGTCCCAGGAGTGGGAATATTAAGTCAGAGAAAATGCATTTAAAATTTTAATAGATATTGTCAGATTGCTTTCCAAAAGGGCAGTAACACTTAACAATTTCACCTGCCATGTATGAAAGTACACTTTTTCTTGCATTACTGACAGTAATTGCATTCTCATTCTTTTTAATTTTTGACAATCCAATAAGTGTAAAGTAATATCTCATCTTAACTTTAATTTCATTTCCCAGCCTATTAAAGAACTTGAGCATCTTTTCAAAAGCTTATCAGTCATTTGAATTGATTCTTGTCTGAGTTGTTTATTCTGCCTATTTCTTTTGCCTATTTTCCTGTGGGGGTGTTTGGTTTTTCTTTTCAATTTTTAGCTGTTCTTTGTACATTTTGTATCCCAGTCCTTTGTCTGCCATCTGTATTATCTGTTTAATTTACCATATCATTTGTCTCCTGAATTTGTTTGTGGTAAGAGTTGTATTATATTTTGATACAGTTAAATATACCTATCTTTTCTTTTTATAACTAAGAATATTTATATGTCTAGCTTTGGAGGATTATAAATGGTTATATTTAGCCAGTATTTCTTGGTAGTCCCAGTATTAGGTGCCAAGGCGAACGACAACAATAACAAAATTGCCTTTTGCAAATGGACAATTTGGGAAGAGAAAACTCCAAAATAACGACTTAAATAAGACAGAAGTTTATTTCTGTCATAAACTGAGGTTAAGAAGGACTTAATCCAGATCTTGGGTGTATACCCCACTGTAAGTGATCAAGTTTCTTCTTTCTTTTTTCTTTCTTTTTTTTTTTTTTGCGGTACACGGGCCTCTCACTGTTGTGGTCTCTCCCGTTGTGGAGCACAGGCTCTGGACGCGCAGGCTCAGCAGCCATGGCTCACGGGCCCAGCCGCTGCGCGGCATGTGGGATCTTCCTGGACCAGGGCACGAACCCATGTCCCCTACATCGGCAGGCGGACTCTCAACCACTGCGCCACCAGGGAAGCCCAACTTTCTTCTTTCTTGATGATCCATTGTGCATGGCTTCTATCCCCCATGTCAGCTCATGACTCAAAATTCTTTTGGCGATCCAGCCATTTTGTCCATTTCCAGTCCAGAAGAAAGATGAAGGAAAAAAGTGCCAAGCCCTTTAAAGATTTTTCTCAGAAATTGTCCACCATTTCCATTTACATCACATTAAGAAGAACATAATGACACTTAATTGCAAAGGATGCTTATATTTCCCTGGCCACTAGTGGAGACTACAAAACAGTCTTTACTTCAGGTGGCTTCTTGCTCAGCTAAAAACCGAGGGTTTCAATATTTTGGAAGATGACTAAAGCTTACCACAAGAGACCTTCAAAACAATAATTAGGCAAGAGACTTTGAGACTAATGATTTTGGGGAAAAATATATCTATTATGAAGGCTTTATACTACTCTAAATAGATAAATAAATGATGAGTAAATACATTAATGAATTCACTTCTAATATTTTTCCAGAGCTCACTTACTTTCCCTAACCTCTCTCTTCCAACACAACCACTCTCCAGTCATCTTACTCTCTAGCCAAGTGGGAACAGATATTTTATAGCAGATGATGCCCACTTATTTGGAAAATTGTTATCAACCAAAAGTGACCAGAGACCACTGAATAAAAAAGAGACTTTTTTTTCCCTATCCATTGCTCTGGTTCATCAATTGCCTGATGCTCTCAAGAATCTGGAAACTTCCTTCATGAGTCTGGTAAAAAGGTTCAAAGAAAGAATTCACTGGGAGAAAAAACATTTTCCAGTTAGAAGGGTTAATGCTGCTGGGTGTTTTTTAATGAGTGGCTAGTGGCTAGATTCAAAAGAGTAACTGCTGTTTAAATGCTCTCATGTCTAGCTTATTTTTTAATAAGATTGCACATTGCAAAAGAATGTAATAAATTTTATCTTTAAGAAGTAAAGATAGAGGCAATGCAGATGCCATAGTTTATAATGTGGGTTTGTTATCTGGCTGCCTTTTGAACCTAAGAGATAAATTTCAAATTATATTTCCCCACCGTTTGCCATGTATTGAAAATAATGCAAACTTTTAAAACAAATCAGTTCTCTAATTTTGAAATAAGATATCTGAATTATTAAAGAAATGGTCAGGAATTACAATTAGGGCCACATGACAGGCAGACATATGTCTTTTTATTTTATTCTTTGATCATGTCTAATAGTAATAAAAGAAAAAAAGAAGAAATAAATATCCGGTGCTGAGCTGCTCATTTACAATTCCACTATCTCTGAAAACTCCTGGATCTGTCATTCAGCAGGATGACTTTTTCCCTCATGATTGAAACTGAATTCAAATACATGAAGTGCGCCAATAAAGTTAGACTCTTAGGCAGTGATGCTTCAATAAACAAACTCTTCATGCAGCACTTTATTAATCAATTCATGCCACCAACAAGCATGTTAAAATTATAAATCATGCAAATCAGAGCTACCTGATTTTGCAGCTGTGAGGCAAATACTTCTTTAGTCCTCACAGTAAACTGAAGATGGCAAAGTCGTCAAGTCTGAAATTTATTTTCCCTGTTCTGCTTCCTTTTCCTATCTCTGTTCTCTCACTTGTGAGGTTAATGTTCTGATTTTTTTACGCATTTCCAGTCAGTTCAGCTCATGATCTGATTATTGGGCAGCTGGGCATGGGGCTGTGAGCCAGTCATGAGGTGAACACTGGCAAATAGGCAGATCCCTGCCCCCCAGGCGCCCAGACCCTAGAGCAGAACTGCACAGCCCTATGGTGAGATCCATTACAAATTATTTTAAATGGAATAGTACTTGTAATACTTATGTTTTCCAGTGATTTTTTTGAACAATTGTATATTTCTTTTTTTTTAGAGAATATAATATTTATTTATTTATTTATTTATGGCTGTGTTGGGTCTTGGTTGCTGCGCACAGGTTTTCTCTAGTTGCGGTGAGCAAGGGCTACTCTTCTTTGCGGTGCACGGGCTTCTCATTATGGTGGCTTCTCTTGTTACGGAGCACGGGCTCTTGGTGCCCGGGTTTCAGTAGTTGCAGCACGTAGGCTCAGTAGTTGTGGCTTGTGGGCTCTAGAACGCAGGTTTAGTAGCTGTGGTGCAAGGACTTAGCTGCTCTGTGGCATGTGGGATCTTCCCGGACCAGGGCTCGAACCCGTGTCCCCTGAATTGGCAGGTGGATTCTTAACCACTGTGCCACCAGGGAAGCCCCTCCAGTGATTTTTTTTTTTTTGTGTGTGTGTGTGTGTGTGTGTGGTACGCAGGCCTCTCACTGTTGTGGCCTCTCCCTTTGCGGAGCACAGGCTCTGGACGCACAGGCTCAGCGGCCATGGCTCACGGGACCAGCCGCTCCATGGCATGTGGGATCTTCCCGGACCGGGCACGAACCCGTGTCCCCTGCATCGGCAGGCAGACTCTCAACCACTGCGCCACTAGGGAAGCCCCCCTCCAGTGATTTTTATTTAAAAAATATAAATTAGAATATGCAGAGAATCAGTGATATATATAATAAATGTTTGATATGACATTAAAAAGTATATAAATTAGAACAGATTTGAAAATACCCATACATTAATACATATTACTTGCAATCACTCACACATGTTTTCTCCAGTGGAAGCATCTAGCTGACACCTGGTCATAAACTCCAGCCCATCTGATCTACACGACAAACCCTAAGCCTTGATTTTATGAACACTTGTCATGTATGTGACTGAGGAAAGAGGTGAGGACTAGACTTATCTGATGCACTTTTCTCTGAAAAATAAAGAATCTGAAAACAGATCACATGCAGTGGGTTAAAATTCATTTACATTTTCTGCAACTAATTCATCTTGAAGAGTTCTCAACTATGTTCTCACATATTAATACTCTTATTTCTAACTGGGGAGTCCAAAAGCTATCCTGCTAGAAGTGGCTCTTAAAATTTAACATCTATCAAAATACCACAGAGGGTTTATTAGAACCCAGATTGCTGTGTGCCACCCCCAGTTTCTCATTCAATAGGTCTAGGATGAAGCCTGATAATTTGCATTTCTAACAGGCTTCCAGTTGCTCTTGATGATGCTGGTCTGGGGACCTCACTCTGAGAACAACTGTGCTAAAGGAATTTCCTGCAATAGTAAGCAAGTGTTAACACACCAGGGCCTACTGTATTCTCCTCGGACCTACCCACTCAACCAACCCTAAAGACCAGGCTCACTTAACCTTGCTCTGGTGACTTAGACACTGGCACACATAGTACGCCTCCAGACTCCAAGAGAGGAAAGTCTTCCCCCCAGGGCTCCCTGTCCCAGCACAGGTCTACATGGAAACATCCTTTTCTACCTCCCACTGCAAAGGACTCTCAGCTGTAGAGGCTGTTTTATGAGACAATTTATGTTATTCTAGGTAGCTTCTCATTTAAAAAAAATCATCACCTGTCCCACCCCCAAGTAATGTCTAGAATGAATTTCCACCATTCCTATCTTGTGTTGACCATGTCTCAGAACTTCTCAGTATCTACACTAGTCAGGCCAGTTTGGGGTTTGACAAATATGTCACCATAGACAGAATCTTGTTTTGGTTTATCAGAAGAGCCTAGAGGTTAAGCGGTGGGCTCTGAAGTCAGGCTGCCCGAGTGTGAATTCCAACTCCATTCTTACCTAACAAGGTGACACTGAGCAAGTTCCTGAGTTTTCCCATCCATATTATGCCTACATCTTAAGGTTTTTATTTTAAATAAAATTATATCTATAAAGTCCTCAGAACAGTACATGGAAGAGAGAAGGTATTCAGTGAGTGGCAATAATTATTATAAAAGAAATGTAACTACATTGGGGCATATAGGAATAGAATTTATTCAGTTTCTCACTAATTAAGAATGGCCATATCCTGGCAAGACTAATAGGCAGGTATATAATGAATTTCTTTGGATCTTAACTTCTTACAATAGTCTTCGTGGTGAAACAGGTTGAGCTCACAGACACATTAAAATCAGGGATAATGGCTGTGACTTCCTGCACACAGTCAAACAACGTGGTAAGGAATTTTGTCCTTAAAGAGCAATGACCCAATTTAGGAGGTTGAGCATATGTCTCAATTCATTTCAAAAGCACTAAACTCACACTGAGTGTGGCAGGAAGATCTAAGCTCCTATAAGACTCTGTGCTCTGGGTACTGTTATCATCTCCTGTTTATAGGGAAGGAATCGAGCCTTGGAGAGGGAGTGACTGCACAAGGTCACAGTGTTAATATCCAGCAGGACCAGTACTCAAAGTCAGGCAGGCTGACACCAGAGGCCATGATCTTCAGCCTTTTGGCCCTTTGTCTCTGGGTTGGTCCCAGAGACAACTATTTTCAGTAAATAATTAGATTCATGCAGCTTTGGTGTCAGTGGAAAGAGAGAAGGTGACATGACATACTCCGTCCTACCAGGTACAGAGAACAGACCTGGAATGCTGGAAAATTTCAGCACCATGACCCTTGGTGTCTGAGAAAAGGAAAGTGAGAAGTTGTGTGTTGCTGGATTGGACACAGAGCACACAGAATAAAATCACATGGAATGTTTTACCATCTGTCTGGGTTTTTTAAAAGTAGGCTGATTACACTTATAATGTCATCTCATGATTGCTCAGAAATTACATCATAGCCTATTTTTATTCTGTCATATAGTAATTTGTGTGCTGCAAATTAAGACTAGCAAGAATAAAACTCCAGGCTCCTGCTGTCAGGCTATTCAACATTCTCTTAGACAAATTACAAACATATGTTGAATATCCACTCACTGCCCAGTCTTGGTGCTAAGCTTTTGGGAAAAATATAAAAATATCAGACACAGTTCCCATCTTAAAAGAGCACATGATCGTATTGGTAAGATGAGGTAAATGCAACTAAAATTATGAGACCAAAATGAGGATCAGATAAGAGGAAGGTAGCCAGGAAGATGGTGTTGCATTGACAGCATGGGAAAACCTGTGGATAAAGAGGTGGAGACATACAAGCTGTATTTAGTCATTCTGCCTACAACATGACAATACACTTGAAATTCAGACTGAGGGCAGATTGTGGAAGGCTCTGGCTATCTGGCTAAGGAGTTTAGATTTTACTCTAGATTTTAAAAATATTCTTTTAAGGGCCAAATACATTTTTCAAACTAACTACAATGTAAGCATCTTGACTGAAACTTCTGTATTTAGCAAGATAGAGAGATGGAGTAGATTTACCCTCTTACCTAAAACAACTAAAAATATTCAGAGGAGATGTGATACAATGGTTTACTAGTCATTATTCAACAAGCAAGGAAGGGCAATGATCCTTTAGAGATAAAACAGACAAGGTGAGCCCCATGACAGCCCCAGGTGACTGCTTGGAGAGTTGCCAGGCCAGGGCATAGGGAGTTTTCAGCCATCTCCCTGAGTTAAGGAGGTGGACCTGGGAGTCTGAAGTGACCAGGGTGGCTAGGGTTCATAGAATGGAGCATTGGAAAAAAGAGAGCTGCTCAGAGAGTTCTGGGTACCTTCAGAGGATCTTCCCCAAGTCCTCAGCTGAGTAGTGATCAGTACATTCCTGTGAAGAAAGAACCACCCAAAAGGACTGGAGGAGAATTGTCAGTGTCCACCAGAAATAGTTCCTGTTTCCCCAAGTCAGAGTGGTAAATCTCATACTTCATGGGAAATCAGGAAGAATATTCAAAAAAGTTTTGCCTCAATAGTGGGAAAAATTTGCCCAAGACTTAAGCACTGTGCTAGTACTTCCTATAAAGCTTCAAAATCTGAATTGAAAGGGTCAGTTTCCAAGTAACTCAACTGCATACCAGAAAAAAAGCTCAAAAATATTTATAGGAATACAAATATGTCCAACACCCAATAAACTAAAATTCTGGCATCCAGTTAAAAATTACCAGGCATTCAAAGAAGCAGGAAAATACAGCTTAAAATGAGAACAAAAAATCAATCAAAACTGACCTAGAAATGACATGGATGATAGAATTAGTAGGTAAGAACATTGAAACAGTTACCAAACTGTATTCCATATATTCAAGAAACTAGTAGAAATATTGAACATGATATGTAGAGCAAGAAATCATTGCCCTGGTCAAGAAATGTTAATGCTAATGAGCCAGATCATGTGTTTCAGTGAAGCACAGTTTGAGAATTATTGCTCTGGGCTATTGGAAGCCATTGAAGACTTTTCAGCAAAATTTGACATGAAAATAATGAAATGAAAATATTTTAGGAAGATTGAATGGATAGTGAGATTCAGGATGGAATTGATGGGGAAACTAGGGGCAAAGAATTTAGGCAGGAGATAACTGTAATAATATAGCAGGGAAATGATATTTTGGCCTAAAAGAATAGAGGTAAAAATAGAGGTAGGGAATGGTTTGTTATTTTATTTTAGTTTTTTAGTTTACATTTTGTTATTAAGGCTACCTAGTGTGCCTGACAGTTTGTCCATTTGAAGGGAAGGATCAGTGGGGCTGTCTCTCAGGCTGATGACTTTAGAAGTCTGCAGGATAGCATTCAAGCCCATTTTGATAAACTCTTAGAGCTACACTAGGTATCCTGGAACAAAGTAAAAAAAAAAAAGGTATTATCTTTGAAATTTCATGAAAACTGGGTCTTCTTTTTAGAAATAAGAAACAGAATAATTCATATGGTGTATGAAGGTTAATATTGTAATGGTACTTGGTTTTAAGTATAAGCTGGTTAATTTGATTGGGGTCAAACTTTGTGAAAAGCCAAGTTATGAAGGAAGAGACATGGATTTAAGCAGAAGTTTTATGCACAAAAGACACCGAGAAGGAAAGAAGCAACTTAGGAAATGGAAGGTGGTGAATTAATGCCTAAAAGCAGTGCTGTCTAATAGCAATGGAACTCAAGCCATGTGAATAATTTTAAATTTTCTAGTAGTCACATTAAAAAAAGTGAAGATAAACAGGTGAATTTAACTTTATTAATTAAACAGGTAATATGTTTTATTTAAATCCATATATCCAAAATATGTGGACAATCTAAAAATGATTAATGAGAAAATTTACATTGTTTTAATATGAAGATACACACATTTAGTGTGTATTTCACCCTTATAACACAACTCAGTTTAGACGAGTCACATTTCAAGTGCTTAGTAGCTGCATGTGCCTAGTAGCTCTTATATTCAGCAGCGGAGCCCATGATCATCAGGCAGCCAGCATTTCTCTCTTCTCCAGTTCTTTTTTTCCACCTCTAATTCTTTCAAGCATATATTAAGTGCAAAAGACTTCCCTTACTCAGGTAGATTTTGGTATCTCAAAGCACAGTGCACAGTCAGACACACTGCATAGGAGAATAGAGACCCATAACAAATATTTTTGTGGAAGTGGTCTCTAGTTATTGCTTATAGAAATAAAGGAGGGAATGAATAGAGCAAAGCTCTACGTGATTGTAATCCAGGGTCAAGGTCAATAATAACCGTGTGTGTGGAGGAAAGTGAGGATAAGAATACAGGCAATTTGGACCCGCTTTCTGCTCTAATTTTTCACCCTTGGAATAATTACTTAACGTCTCTAAGTTTCAAATTTATAAGTGTAAAGAAACATGCAAAAACACTTGGAAAATATAAAATGATGTAAAAACAAAGTAGTAATATTAATTTTCTCAATTACAGGGCATTTTATTTACAAAAAAAAGTTAACTGAGTCTCAGTTGGAAGGAATGTAAGGGAAGCAAATATTACCTCCATTTTACTGAGAGGAAGGTGTGGTGGGACACTGCATAGGGCCTGATCTGCCTTAGGCTGATAGCGAGTCTCTCCAAATGCCAGCACCCTTGGCCATTCCCACCCTGCCCAGAGAAGTTAGGCAATTTACCTAAATCAACAAGCTGGTGTCAGGAATTGCATTTAGATATTCTGCTTCCCAGTCCTCACCCCCCTCCTCCCGACTCTTCTACACTCCTTCCCCAAGGATGTGGACTTGAGATGTGACGAAAGAAATAAAAAGACTGTATCACAGAGAAGAAATTCCAGATGCCATAGAGGCGAAGACATGAAAACTGAAAAATAACTCCGATTTGATAGGGACCTCCTCCCTCACCTTAGAATAAGCAATTTCAGGGGAGCAATCAAAAGGAAGGGAAACTTATGTATGACATAAATTTTTGTTTCGGTTAATTTGTTCTTCCTAGTCTCTATATATCTTTTGCAACTGTGCTTTAATTCAACTCAGGTGTAGCAAAACAATAAAACATTTCAGAGTCCTTTTTTTTTTTTTTTTCCTTCTCATGAGTTTTGAGTAGGACAGGCAAAATGGGCAAGACTGTTTGATCTGGAGAACAGGATACCCTAGAGAAGGTCCCAACGGCAGGCACGAGAAAGAAGTTCAGGCAGAAGTAAGGGCCAGAATTTCAGAGAAGTCTGGTACATGAGGAGGGTTAAGAAAAACTGATAGGGACAGAGTCTGGTACATGAGGAGGGTTAAGAAAAACTGACAGAGACAGAGTAAAGGCCAAAGTAGGTGATTAAATAGTTAATCCCACTAGGGGATTGTAAGTATAAAAAAGTTTGGGAAACCCCTGTATGTTAATGGTTACTCAAGAAAGCAGGTTTACTTAACCACAAAACCTAGCAAGCTTGCTTAGCAACAAAACCATGCAACAGAAGCATGAGACATGTCTCAAAACAATAAAACAATGGTGAAATGAGATCCACATCCTGCCCAGTGAGGTCAGTAACTTAATGATTCCTAGGACATGCTTCTCTGTGTGCACTAAAAACAAGAATCTAAGGAAAAGGTATTATACTGAAACCTGAGATGATTTACTATATTTTAGTTTGTTACCACCTTTTTGCTCATTTCCACTGTGCCATGACAGTCCCAGTTTGACAATGTAGGGACAAGAAAACTCCCCTGCCCGACATGGAGGAGGAGGAGAAGCTGAAGAAAGCTTGACATCTACTCAAGAATGAGGAAGAAGATGGTCTTCTACCCCCTCCACTTTTCCTTTGATTATAAAACTGTAGCCCACTAAGTTCTGGGGGTGGCACTCCCTTACCCTCCCGCTTGCATCTCTCACAAGCGTCTTATACTAATAAACTCTTTCCTTACCTGTCACTCTGCCTCTCGCTGAATTCTTTCTGTGTCGAGTCAGAAGAACCTACACTCTACCAAGTCCTGAGATGCATTCTGCCGGTTTCAAAACAGTACTGAATTTATGTTCAGAGAACCCAGCTGCATATCATTGTTGATTACTTACTAGCCTGGGGACCCAGGGCAATTTATTTAATCCTCTGAGCCTTAGATTCTCTGTAATTAAATTAAACTGAAGTACTATCACCAGGCTCACCTGAACATTTCTGATGATCAAAGAAGAGAATGTATAAAAAATAAGAGTGGTTTGTCAACGGTAAGGCCCTACACAGGTGTTGGTTATGATGATCTGATCGTCCAGTGGCAGATACACTTGATTCCTTACAGCATAGGGCAGGGAGTCAGATTATGGGAGAGAGTCAGGTTGTACTTCTTGGAAGACCTGGAGAGTACACAAGGCCCCAATCATGAAGGAGTTAGGGTTCTGTATAGGAAACCAGAATACAGGTGGCATGTTAGGAATCCATTTATTAGAACTTCGTTTTAACATAGGATTTAATTAAAAGATTAAAGCCTGCGTAGTGGAATCTAGACATCTGATTAGAGCTAGAGCTTCATCCTGCAGGGTTTTTAAAATGGTTCTCGATCAAAGCCAGAACTGACCTCAAATTGTTGGGTGGGGCTGAAACTATAGATGGAGAGAGACCATGCCTTCCTAGATTTGGTGGTACAGAGATACTAGATAGAGAGCCAAGTAGGTCTTTATTATAAGCATTAAAAAAAAATCACTTACTCTGAAAAAGATAAGCTCATTAATATGAAAAGCTTTTTGAAAGGTTCCTGTTTTTTATTCATGGGTTACTACCAGAGCATTTCTTGCCATTAATCCAAGGAGTCCAGTGAAATATATGATCCTTCTCCAGCTGCTGCACAAATGATCACACTGCTCAGTAAGAGAATACTAATGAGATGCCTAGGTTCTTTAAGAAAGCTGAATGATAGTAATCATCAAAGCATACATCAGAAAATTCCAGTTGCATATGAAGATAAAGCAAATGTCAGGTGTATTAATTCATTTAGCTTGCAAATAGAAAATTAGACCAGTCTATTTGATAATACATTATCTTCCAATAGGTTTATCCTTAGAAGGATGCCTGATAAAAGTGCTATTAAACCAATTATATCCAAAACTAAATTAAAATCATTTGGTCTTCCATTAGTTCCCCCCCCAAAAAAGTATTCAATTATTATCAAACCAGAAAGTGGTTTAATTTTCTCACTTAATTTTTGTTAAAAATTCATGTGTTAAGAAATACTGATTATTAATTATTCTTTTTACATATTGTTCCTAAAATTTAAAGAGATTTGTACAAGAAATCATTAAAGAGATGATTTAATGAAAGAAAACTATTTTCTTTTTGAGAAGGCAACTTTTGATAATGTGCTTCTTGCATTTGAGTCAGTTCAGCACTTCTACTTTATCAAAATTTAACATAATATTACTGCTCACAGCATCTGACATCATCTGGGATCTATTATCCCAAGTTAGTGTGGAAAAAGACAACACAGCACTGATACTGTAAAAGAGCAAATTTCAAAGCGTGGTCCCCAGATCAGTACCATTACCATCACCTGGAAACATGTTAGAAATGGAAACTCTTAGACCCATTCTAGACCTACTGAATCAGAAACTGGGGATGGGTTTCATGGGTCCCAGAAATCTGTATTTTAACAAACCCTTCAAGTGATCTTGATGTACACTCACATTTGAGAACCGCTAAGGTACTAACAATGTGAGAGCCCAGGAAAAGGGTACTAAATTTTTTTTTTTTGTAACTAAGGTAACCATGTTGAGAAAAAAATATGAATGATCAGACTTATTATTTGATAGCCTTATAATTAATGACAGACAGGCAGAAAGCATCCAAATCTGACATAAGTATCCTCTAGCCAAGACCCTCCCCTTACTAGTTCAGAATAATTGGTGAGGGTTATTTATATGCATAATGATGTTTCCTTTGTTGTTTCTGTTGTCTCAACAAATAGCATTAGAAGATACTTGCATGTGCAAGACAGGAAGGAGAGAGGGTTGGTGATACCTGTGTCTATCCTCTTTTATTAGGAAAACAGAAGCTTTTCAAGAACAACACTCCACTTTGCAGATTTCTATGGCTCACTGGCCAGAACAGCGATTCAGGACAATCCCTAGCATCACGGGATGCTGGGAAAGCAAGTATAGAATTATGTTTTCCCATATGGTAGAATTTATGGTTCTTTAAGAAAGAACTCATACAGGCAAGAAGGGGTTGACATGAGTAATGAGCCAGTCAGTCTACAGAATTATAAATAGGAAATGTCAGTCCAGGTAGCCATAATTAAAGTAAATATTTACAAGAAGGATCTTCAAGCTGCAGTGACACAAGGGCAAGTGAAATCTGTCAAGGTGGAACCCCAAGTCTCAGGTCCCCAAATTTCCAGTGAGGTGCTGTCCCCTACACCAAAAGACTGGACCACATTAGAATCTACACTTGTGGGGTTCCTCAGAGATCATCACTTGCTCTTCCTGGGAGAAGTAACTTATCTGCCTGGTGAAACTTGGGAGAGCATGACATCCATGACTACATCATTCTGGAGAAACACAGACAATGCAGGTCCACCTCTTTCTCTTGGGACTTTCTGTCCATAAGTGAAGTGTATTCTCCTCTTCAGTGACTTCTCTGTTGTGGTACACACTGGACAGCCCTCCTCAGAGTGGGGAGAGGGTTACTGCTTTGTCCCTGGTGACTGAATGGGAAAATTTCAATTGGGATAGGAGGGAGGCTGGCTTGCTTAGTTCTGAAACCTACAACCTATGAGGAATACATTAATAATATCTAATAAAATCAAATGTAAACGTTGGAAGGATCAGAGATAGTAATTTCTGAAGGTAGAAAGGACTATGAGTGTGATAGTCAGGGTTCCATCAGGAGAGCAGAACTACTATGGATATTATGGAATAAAGGGTTATTGTAGTAATAAGAGGAACAATTGTGGAAGAAGATGGCTCTCCTCTCAAGGGAAACTGATGGATCAGAGACAAGCTCCTAGCCAGCCTCCTGAAGCACTGAAGCAAGTTGGGAGCTTGAAAGAGAATCTAGGCAGCTGCCAGGGGAGACTGTGAAGGAAAGCTGGTGATGTCTACAGAATGCTGCTGCCCCCATGGATGGTGGTCAGCCTGGGGTGCTGTGGCTCAGTAGGACTGGCAGGTGGGAGGAAGAGTTGCATCCAGAGTAGAGAGTGTGAAGGTAACCTAGATCTCTTGCTGTCTCTGCGTCTTTCGTTCACCACACCTAACCATGGAAACCTTCAGAAAGTAATGGCAGCTGCTTTGTCTCTGTCTTCCAAATCTTATGCAGTTTTCTCTATTGACTCACTCTAATCATAAACCTTAAAAACGGGTTCTGATATATTTACTTCCAGCCATACTTAACTTATAAATAAAGACAGTAGAAAAATTATGCTTCCACTTAAAATGATTCATCTATCCCTGTACAAATCAAAACTTACCCTCTCCCCACAGGACACAGAGTTCCACGTCACCTCAGTCACTGGAGATGTCCATTCCTCATTGGGCTGCATCACACTACCCCTCTGATATCCTGTAACCTAAATACCAGGCTATAAGGTTAACCACTGTTAACACATCTTAGGTTAGATAACAGGGGAAGAGGTGGGGGGAGAGCAAAGAAAAAGAACTGAAATGGAAAGAAAAGAATACACACATTCATTTCAAAGTTGGGATGAAATACTCATAACTACTACAGGCCCTGTTTTTATAACTGAACATGTGGTTACTGCTGGTATTTCTATCTTCCTTCTAGCACTATCCATTCCATATCTCTTTGCTCTTAGCAAACACTTTAGCTGGTCTTAGATTGTTGCCTACTGGGGTGATGCAAACTGTCATTCCTAAAAGTCTGGAATCATTAGTAATTGATGCAGTTTTCTATTAATTTTCTCACAGACACAGGATTAATAAGAGGCCCCTCAGAGACTCTCCTGTGTTCCAGACCTTGTCCTCCCTGCCTCCATTGTATATTGTGCAGGATCATTCATCTCAGCCAGTACAGTAACCCCTTCTTTTCCTGGTGGTTCACTGGCATTAGAAACTCAAAGAGCCAGGTGCTGGTCTCAAACTCCAGTTTAATAGAACATTTGTTGTCCCCCCTCCCCAAGGTCAGACATATTCCCCAATGGGCAGTCAAGAGTTGTGAGATGGATTACTGAACTCCAAAGAATCTATATCATACCGATTCACATTTCGGGTAGGGTCTTAATTTCAACAAAACGACATCAAGTGTCACAACAAATATTGTTCAAGTGAACCTTATGTGACTTTATTTATATTGAATTTGTTTATATGTTTTGGTTTTATAGCTATATAAGCATAAGGCATTTATACCAAGATTATATTGATATATTTTTACCAAATATTATAATAAAAATAATTTACATAAGCAAAAAAAAAAAAAGAACATTTGTTGTACCCCTTGATGAATGAATTTTACTCTGGGAAACAAAAACTCAAATCTAGCAGAGCCTAAGCTTGATGGAGCAGGAAGCTCCAATTCTGCTGCATCAATGGGAATAGAGGAGCCCATCCTACTTACATCCTTTGCAGAGAAAGCATTTGTTAAAAATTTTAAATTCTTTTAAACTAAAAATAGAAAGCTTTAAAATCCCATAAAGCATTTCTAAAAAAAGAAATCAATCATACTTAATGGTGAAATGTTAACATCATACTGTAGGTGGTTCTCTTGGATTCTTTCAGGTAAATTCAGTAACAGTTTGGGTACAAAATATGAAACTGCTTATAGAAATCAATAGCTTTCATGTATATATGTGTACACATATATATTAAATCAGAAAATATAGTAGATAAAAAGATGGCAAAAAGTTAAAATTTAACAACCTGCAAAAACTATATACATATAAAATATTGAAGGTCATAAAAGACTTGAATCCATGGAAAGGCATATCATGTTAAAAAAGTTGATTTAACATTATAGAGATGTTAATTCTAAATAATCTATGAATCTAACATTATTCAAATACAAACGTCAGACTTTTTTTAACTAGACAAGATAATTCTAAAATAATGCAGAAAAAATAAATGAACAAGTATATTAAGGAAAATTCTTAAAAAATGAGGAGAGATCAGTTCTATAAAATATTAAAAAATTATCAAGCTGCAATAGAAAAATTAGACAAGATTAAAAATTTTTTTAAATCTTCATAGAAAAATACATCATAAAGTCAAAAGTCAGTTAACTAACTGGGAAAAATATTTGCAACTTTTATCATAGGTAATTAGAAAATTTACTTACTAAAGACTGTCTGCAATCCAATAAGAAAATAATGGATGACCCAAGAGAAAAAACTGGAAAGGGGTTAAGCAATTTACAGAAAAGGAAACAGAAGAAAAGTAATTTTTACATGTACAAGAGCCATGAAAAGTTTAACACCATAGTAAGTGATACTGTTTGCTTATAATAAAATGATGAGGATGTGGGGAAACAAACATTGCTGGTGGGATATTCTGAAATGCACATATATTTAGACTAAGTAATCCTACTTCAAATGACATTCACACAAAGATATTAATTGCAGAGTCTTCATTATAGCAAAAGATGAAAAATAATTTGTATTCGTTAATATGAGTTGAATAATGATGGCATATCTATCAGTGGAATATTATGAATTTGTCAAAAATGATCAAGAAGTTCTATGCATGCTGATACCCTGGAACATTTTCCTACATATTGTGTGTTGAGAAAGGGAAGGTATAGAACAATATGTATAGAATGTTTTCATTTCTGTAACCCACCAAAAACATGTATATGCATATACATGTTCATATATATTGTACCTCTATTTAAGACTATATAAAGAAACCAGTAACTAGTGAATGATTCTGTGGAGAACTAGATGGCTAAGAGAGAGGAGTAAAAGGGAATAATTATCATCATGTATTTTTTTTTTTAACATTTTAAAATAATATAATTTTATTACTTACCCACTTCTTGGGACCCCTATTATTTACACCTTGCATTAGTCTGATATACTTATTACAACTGATGCACCAATACTGAAATATTAACCATAGTTTAGTTTACATTAAGGTTCACTCTTTGTGTTGCAGAGTTCCATGGATTTTAACAAATGAATGTCATGTATCCACTATTACAGTATCATACAAAATAGTTTCTTTGCCCTAAAAAAACCCTAAGCTCCACCTACTTAGCCATCCTTCCTGCTATTCTCACCCCCACCTCTGGCAACCCGTTTTTACTGTTGCTAGGTTTTACTTTTCCAGAATGTCATGTGGTTAGAATTGTTGATCTAAAACAAACTGCTAGTTGTTTCTCCAGCAAAACTTGATTCGGGATCAACAAAGAATTGCAATTTAGGGCTTGCAACATTAGTGAGCCAAGTGCCAAGTCCTCACACAGTAAGGGAAGAACTCTTAGAGAGGGGAAAAGGGACTTGGGAGGGCTATAGTAAACAGAGTCCATGGCTTTTCATTGGTTGAGTTGTTGCCAGGAAACAAGAGGAAGTCTTTCTTTTTCCTGTTGGCTCTGCTAATGTTGTAGGGTGTAAGAGCTCCCCCTTCTGGCCTCCTGAATCTATTTTAATTGAGATTCCTGTTTATTAATTTTTACAGAATGATACAGTATGTAGGCTTTTCAGACTGGCTCCTTTCACTTAGCAATATGCATTTAAGTTTCCTCCATGTCTTTTCATGGCATGACAGCTCCTTTCTATTGCTGAATAATACTCCATTGTATGGATGTAACAGTTTACCTATTAAATCTTGGTTGTGGCTTATAATTCTTTGCAAACGTTGGATTCAATTTGCTAAATTTTTTGAGGATTTTTGTACAGGCATACCTCATTTTCTTGTGTTTCACTTTACTGCGCTTCCCACATGCTGCATGTTTTACAAATTGAAGGTTCGTGGCAACCCTGCGTTGAGCAAGTGTATCAGTTATTTTTCCAACAGCATTTGTTCACTTCGTGTCTGTATCATATCTTGATAATTCTCACAGTCTTTCAAACTTTTCCATTATTATATTTGTTTTGGTGATGTTTGATGTTACTATTGTAATTGTTTTTCTGTTTTGTATTTTTAAATAATGTACATTTTTTTTAAGACATATGCCATAACTTTTACATGCACTGTGAAGCCAAAAAATTTGTGACTCACTTTATTGAGATCTTTTCTTTATTCGCAGTGGTCTGGAACTGAATCTGCAATATCTCCAAGGCATGACTATATCTTTGGTTCATGAGATATTGGTCTTCTTGTAGTGTTTGTCTGGTTTTGGTATTAGGGTAATGATGGCTTCACAGAATGATATGCTTCTATTTTCTGGAAGAGATTGTAGAAAAATTGTATCATTTCTCTCAAATATTTGGTAGAATTCACCAGTGAAACCACCTTGGCCTGATGCTGTTTTGGAAGGTTAGTAATTATTGATTTAATAGATACAGTCCTATTCAGAGTATCCATTTCTTCTTGTGTGTATTTTAGTAGCTTCTCTCACAAAATTGGTCCATTTCATCTAAGTCATTAAATTTGTAGACAGATAGATGCTCATAATATTCCTTTACTATCCTTTTCATATTAATGAGATCAGTAGCAATGACCACTCTCATTGAGTGGTCCTGTGTCCCTGGGCTGTAACCTTTACAAGTGCTTCTCAGCATTTTTTCTCCCTTAGATGAGACTTGAAGGCTAAAATGGACAGGAGTTAGGTAATTACCTTTCCTCCAAGCCTGATAAGGCTTCAGTTTTTTCCTTGTCTGATAGGACTTTGTTATGGAGAATGTTCTGGGCTTATTTCAAAAGGGTTATTTTCCCTCTCCTCCAGGCCAAACATGGGGAAGTTTCCTCTGTGAGAACCTGGTGGGGCTCCCAGAGGTAAAACTCAGTAAAGTGTAAAAGCATGATGGTTCCCAGAAGTTTATAACTCTCAAGCTAGTTCACACAGCCGCTTGCAATTACCAAAGTTATTATTTAAGGCTTCCCACCATGCTTTTGCTGCAGGTAGGTTGATCTATATTTTCTGTATTCATTTGTCTCTCCTGTTTTTGAGGTGGTGGTTAGTCCTGTGACCTCAATTCTCCAAAGGATCTAAAAAAGCCATTGATTTTTCAGTTTGTTCAGTTTTTTCTTGTTGTGACTGTAGAAGAGACAGCTTCCAAGCTTTACATGTTGAAGCTGAAACTGAAAAGCTCATGTATCTTAAAATTTGAATTTTGCACCCTGTGTTTATATAATCTATTCCTATCCCCCACCCCTTCCCCAAATAGAGAATCTCACAGTTGTTAAAATTAAGGTGCTACTATTGTCCACAGAATGGAACAGATCCAAAAAGAACATAAATACATTTGATTAATATGTAATCACTGAACTAACCTTACAAAGAAACACAGCCCCTGGAAATATTAGCAGAATGATCAGAAGTTAACTACCCACGCAGGCATCATAGCAAATGAGACATTTGACTACTTGGATCCATCCACAACATCAATACCTCGAGTCTCTGAGATCAGCAGCTCAAAGATAGCAGCAATTCAAGTCATGGCTTCAATCAGTCTAACCTCAAGGGTATTTGCGTGAAATGCCACTCAGACTAAATGGTTCAGGGTGACCTTGCTTATTCTCTTGGTATTTTTACACAGCCAGTTTCAAACATCTCTTACCACGTTACAGTATCTCTCTTCTTGATTCTATATAGATTTCCAATATTCTTTAACTCTTCCTTGATATTACAACTAAAGTTTTATATTTTCATTATCTCTGTAAACACAAATGTATAAATCTTTACTTTGGAATACATGGCCCTAAACATTTTTGGACTTTTTGAAAGAGGAGAACATGAAAATGACATTTCTAAATAGAAATATTAACAGAGAATAAGCAAACTCTATATTAAGTGGAAAATCAATGAGGCTGTTACAAATATGTGCCTTAAGTAGCCAAGTATCTTTTTAAAGTTGTTTGCTTTTAGCGTCCATAAATCTACCAAAAGAGCTAGGAATATAACAGGATCCAAATCCTAGACATATTGTTTTGTGATTAAAGTTTGGCAAACTTTTCTCAACTGTGTCTTTCCCTCATACTCTCTTCCAGGAAATAAAATAACAATGTGCAACTTCATAATAAATTTTGTAAATATGTGCGTCAGTTGGAGAAGGCTATGACACCCAAGAGAAGGCTGATTTAAAGTATGAAGGATAATTCTTTCTAAGAGAAAAATGCTTACTTAACACTGCTCATAGAAGTAAATTAATTAGGAAAGCAAGTAGACTAACTTTAGTCAATAAAATGTTACCCCTAGGCGTAGACAAGAATACTTTGAATTGATTTAACTCCTAGTACTAACCTCACCACCCTGCACTACTTTTGAAAATGCAGAATCTCTACCATTAATTTTACTTTCTATAATTGGCTATAGGTTTGCAGAGAAATAAAGAAACCATGGACAAAGGAAATATAGGTTTCTATTCCATTCTTCCAAAAGGGTTTAGATAAACACTTATTGAGAAACTACTAAAAGCCACGCCCTTTATTTTTGTTTTTTAAAAAATATAACAATACTATGAAGTATGTATTATCCTCATTTTATTGATGAAACTTTCTTTACATAGAGCCAAAAGTTAAATTTAGATGCGGTTATAAAACTCATGTGTTGAAACGTGGTTTTAAAAAGTTAAATATATTTTAAAATTTTAGAATGTAAATAAACAAATTCAAACAATTTCATTAGTCAGAGGCAACCACTTCATCATTTATAATATGTATATGTACACATATTTATATGCACCTAAAGATATACATATATTTATATCCTAAAGATAGGCAGATAAATGAATCCTTGTTTACAAATAGTTTGGTTTCCTGCTTTTTGCACTTAACACAACAGGAATCTCTTTCCATGCACTTATACATTTCAATCTTTTTTTTTTGAAAGGCAACACATTATTCTATTGAATGAATGTACTTTACTCCTCTAACTGTATACATGGATTGCTTCCAATTTTGTGCCACAATAAACAGTGCTGTAATGAATATTACTGTACCTAAATCTTAGTGCACAGCCTTATTTCCTTAAGATAAATTCCCAGAAGTGAAATTGCCCATAATACATGTTTTTTTAAATCACATATCAGTTTGTGTTTGAATCATGTGGTCTTTTTTCTGAAAATGCAATATAAAGTTTAAATATCTTTGTGAAACACATGAGGCCTGGGCTCACTGTTCTTTAAGAATCCAGAGCTCTAACATGCTGATTAACTGTGTGCTTTATATAAATTAATTTGTAGTAGTTAATACTAGTCTTTACTTTTGGGTAAAGAAAAACCCTGCTTAACTGAACATGAACAGTGTTGTCTTTTCTAAGGGCTGATCATAAGCCTTTTTATTTGAAGTTTGTGAAAAGAATAAGGCTACTCTAATATGTTGTTATCTTTTGGCTCTTTGAAATAAGTGAGGTGAAATATAACTCTTGGAATAAGAGTGTAGATTATGTTAACAGAGAGGCAGAATCGTTTTCACTACTAAATCCCTGCCAAATGCTCAGCTCCTTAGTGAAAAATTAGTTTCTAATAACATAATGAAACTGTAACTCAACCTACTTTGACTTTGAAAATGTCATTCTCTCATTCAGCACTGGCTAGACTTTACATAAAAAACCCTCTGTTGGGGCCTCCCTGGTGGCGCAAGTGGTTGAGAGTCCGCCTGCCGATGCAGGGGATACGGGTTCGTGCCCCGGTCTGGGAGGATCCCATATGCCGCGGAGCGGCTGGGCCCGTGAGCCATGGCCGCTGGGCCTGCGCATCCGGAGCCTGTGCTCCGCAACGGGAGAGGCCACAACAGTGAGAGGCCCACATACCGCAAAAAGAAAAAAAAAAAAAAAAAAAAAAAACCCTCTGTGGTATCCAAATTAGAAGGGAAGAGATAAAATTGTCATTATATGCAGATGACATGATACTATATACAGAAAACCCTAAAGACTCCACACAAAAACTAGAACTGATAAACATATTCAGCAAGGTAACAGGATACAAGATTAACATACACAAATCTGTTGCGTTTCTTTGCACTAAAGAAGTCTGGCCAAGGAGGTGAAAGACTTATATGCTGAGAACAATACATTGATAAAGGAAACTGAAGATGATTTAAAGAAATGGAAAGATATCCCATGCTCTTGGATTGGAAGAATTAGTATCTTTAAAATGGCTATACTACCCAAAACAATCTAGATTTAATGAAATCCCTATCAAACTACCTATAACGTTTTTCACAGAACTAGAACAAATAACCCTAAAATTTATATGGAATCACAAAAGACCCAGAATTGCCAAAGTAAACCTGAGGAAAAAGAATAAAGCTGGAGGCATAACCCTCCCAGCCTTCAAACAACACTACAAAGTTACAATAATCAAAAGTGTGGTATTGGCACAAACACAGATCAGTGCAACAGAATAGAAAGTCCAGAAATAAACCCACACACCTATGGTCAATTAATCTTCTGAAAGAGGAGGCAAGAATATACAATGGGGAAAAGACAAGTCTCTTCAGTAAGTGGTGTTGGGAAAATTGGACAGGTGCATGTAAATCAATAAAGTTAGAACACACCCTCACACCATACACAAAAATAAACTCATAATGGCTTAAAGGCTTAAATATAAGATAGGACACCACAAAACTCCTAGAAGAGAACATAGGCAAAACATTCTCTGACATAAACTGTAGCAATGTTTTCTTAGCTCAGTCTTGTAAGGCAAAAGAAATAAAACCGAAAATAAACAAATGGAACCTAGTAAAACTTATAAGCTTTGCACAGCAAAGGAAACCATGAACAAAACAAAAAAAAAACAACTCACAGAATGGGAGAAAATATTTGCAAATGATGTGACCAAACAAGGGCTTAATTTCCAAACTATACAAACAGCTCATACAACTCAGTAACAAAAAAACCAAACAATCCAATCAAAAAATAGGCAGAAGAGCTAAATGGGCATTTCTCTAAAGTAGACATAAAGATAGCTAACAGGCACATGAAAAGATGCTCAACATCACTAATTATCAGAGAAATGCAAATCAAAACTACGAGCCATCACCTCACACTGGTCAGAATGGCCATCATTAAAAAGTCCACAAATAATAAATGCCAGAGAGGATGTGAAGAAAAAGGAACCCTCCTACACTGTTGGTGGGAATGTAAATTGGTGCAGCCACTATGGAGAACAGTATGGAGGTTCCTTAAAGAACTAAAAATAGTCACCCTATGATCTAGCAATCTCCCCCTGGACATATATCCAGAGAAAACTCTAATTTGAAAAGATACATGCATCCCAATGTTTTACAATAGCCAAGCAACCTAAATGTCCTTTGACAGATGAATGGATAAAGAAAATGTGGTACACACACACATACACACAATGGAATACTACTCAGCCATAAAAAGTAAATAAATAATGCCATTTACAGCAACATGGATGGCCTAGAGATTATCATACTAAGTGAAGTCAGTAAGAGAAAGACAAATATATGATATCATATATGGAATCTAAAATATGATACAAACGGACTTATTTACAAAACAGTAACAGACTTACAGACATAGAAAAACTTATGGTTACCAAAGGGGAAGGTGGGGAGGGATAAATTAGGAGTTTGGGATTAACAGATACAAACCACTATATATAAACTAGATAAACAAGGTCCTACTGTATAACATAGGGAACTATATTCAGTATCTTGTAATAACCTATAATGCAAAAGAATCTGAAAAAGAATATATATAACTAAATCATTTTGCTGTATACCAGAAACTAATACAACATTGTAAATCAACTATACTTCAAGAATATAAATTTTTAAAAAAACCAAAAAAAACCATATAAATGCTGGGTCCTTGAGGAATTAGATAACGAAAAAAGTGCATTTAGTTGGGAGGAAAGATACTTCTTTTCATATTTAGTTTCTTTATGAAGGGCTATTTGTGGCTCAATGTGCAAAAAAGCTGGGTTCTGAGAATTAAGGTACTTCTTCATTCATGATGATAATTGTTTTCTCTAGGGTATTTTTGAAATGCTTAGATAAACACAAGCATAAACAAAATAGGTCTCTTTGTATGACAGGAGGAAAGTCAATTAGCTACAAAATGCTAAGCAGAGTAAGACTGTATAAGATTTCAAAGTAAATTGCAGATTGAAAGGAACCCCTTTTTTTTTTTTAGTTAAGAAGTGGATTTATTTAGAAACACACTCCACAGAGTGTGGACCCTCTCAGGTGAGAAAGGCACCAGGGTATGGGGTTGTCAGATTTTATAGGAGTGGGTAATTTCATAGGCTAATGAGTGGGAGGAGTATTCTATTTTAGGAAGGGGCAGGGATTTCCAGGAATTGGGCCGCCACCCACTTTTTGATCCTTATGGTCAGTCTTGGAACTGTCATGGCGCCTGTGGGTGTGTCATTTAGCTTGCTGATGTGAGTGTATATTGAGGTTCAAGGTCTAGTGGAAGTCTACTTGTCTGCCATCTGGATCCATTTGGTTCTAATCAGTTTATGTTGTATCCTTGGGCTGTGTCATTCTTTCAAAAGTTGTGCCCTGCCTCCTCCCCTCCTGTTTCATTCCCCCCTCAGAGATTTTACTCCCATATTCTTATGGGAAGCAGAAGGGCGATGGTCTGTCTTCTGTAACTGCTTCAAGGCTGAGTAGGAGCATTGACCCTGCCTGTCAGGGAGTAAAAATCTCTGGATGCCTGATCTAGGGGCCCCAGGGGCAGGAAACCTCCTTGTTTTAAGTTGGTATAGTCTGGAATCCTCGCATAGCTATCATCTTGGTGTGGAAAAACTGTTTCTGTAGCCTTTCTATGAATCTCCTTGATGATGAAGCACTTTTTGTAACAGCTTCAGAGTACAAAAATATCTATGAATGACAAAAGACTTAAAAGCCATGGTAAAACATCTGATTACAGTGTAATCGATAAAGAAACTTGGTTACAATAACCAGAATTAGGACTGATTACATTTAACATACCAAATAAGCCTAGTTAAATATTTCTCTTTAACATACCTTAGGGGCCCTCTAAAGTACCCCAAAGTTAGCTGGAAATCAAAAGAAACAATTAAAATTTGGTATTTGGGAAGTTTTTCAAAAAGTTTTAAAACACTTAGTCAAATAGGATCATAGGTCACTGTGAGACAATACTTATTTCTTAACCAAAGTTACAAAAGAGCTCAAAAGCAAATACAAGTCACTTAAAGTCAAAGAAACTCACATAATCTGTTGTCAAAAGAAGCATTTCAAGAATACTTCGGAGGGAGAAACCAAATCCAGTCTTGTTCTAGCCCATTCCTAACAAAATCCATTTACCAACTAAATTCAAATCCAACCTTACAAAATCCTGATCATGCATAACTCTTTTCGGTGTTTTTCATCCTTCACAACTTATTTTACTAAAAACACGTATCTTACTTTTCTTAAGTTTTTTCACATTGAGTTACCTTTCCTGTTAACAAATTTGTAACAGATAGAATAAGGTCTTATTTGACCTCTAATAAACCTAGGTACAACAGAAGTATTATGTTTAACGTTGATGACTCTAGAAACATGTCTATATTAATCAAACCAACAAGCTTAAGCCAACTTCAATGCCAGCTATCAGTTTCCAGATGACATGAACCTGAAAATTCATTCTGGCCAGATTGTTTTTTATTTCTGAGTATTTATATAAGCATTTAATTTTTTTTAATGCCAATTAAATAGAGCTCTCTTATGAATTCATTTTTGGCAATATCATACACCTACAACACACATATAGGTACATATGAACACACAACAAACACAGAGGCCTCAAAGTTCCCATTCAAAATTTCAGCCCTCAGTCAGGTACAACATAAAAGCCATCAGTTACAAGGGGTTGGATTCAAATTGGGCTTCTAGCAGATGGAACAAATCAAGGTCACCTACCTGGATGGCTAAACCCTTTTTACTAGTGTTTACAGAAGACACTTAAGATTTCTATTTATCCTTGACAAGTCAAGTTCTAAATTACTTTACCATCTTTTTAAAATTTGCCTTTAAAAAGACGGCAGAGATAAGTGTTCCTGAGAAGACCAGATAGGACACGTGCATCTCAAAGAACCCATGCTTTTTAAATTTTTACAATGCTTCCTCTCAACTTATGGATTACAGAGGCATGGGATTTCAAGTACTTATCAGGCTCATTATCGGTATTATAAAAATAAAATAAACCATCTACCTTTTAAAGGCATAGTTCATATTTTTTTGTTCATCTTAATTATTTCTTTAAAATTTATTATTTTGAGTGTAAACTCAGTGAATGCTAAAAATATACAATCAGTTTCTTAACTCAAAATATTTATCATTACAGGTAACATGCATTTAATATTTTTTGGAGATCATTGAGAGAGCCAAGGCCAAGTGACTGAAACAAACAGAATCTTACAAACTAAATGAGCAATTGTCAAATTAGGGAGCTTGGGAAGGAAGATAATATCAAAAGGGCTCTATGGTTTAAAAAAAATATTCAATATGCTTAACATACATATTATTTATTTTCTCAAATTACAGAAAGCAAACCTCAAAATTCTTGGCTTATGAGAATATGCAAACAAAAAAGTACTCTATTAATTGTAAAACTGTAAGCACTGTATTTTGTCAATGATGCAACAGATAATGCAGTTTAGGCTGTTATGCCCAGTATATCATAGTATTAACAAAATGTTCGGAGCCCGGAGGAAGATGGCGGAAGAGTAAGACGCGGAGATCACCTTCCTCCCCACAAATACATCAGAAATTCATCTACACGTGGAACAACTCCTACAGAAAACCTACTGAACGCTGACAGAAGACCTCAGACCCCCTAAAAGGCAAGAAACTCCCCACATACCTGGGTAGGGCAAAAGAAAAAAAGAATAAACAGAGACAATAGGATAGGGACGGGACCTGCACCAGTGGGAGGGAGCCATGAAGGAGGGAAGGTTTCTACACACTACAAGCCCCTTCGCGGGCGGAGACTGCAGGTGGCGGAGGGGGAAAGCTTCGGAGTAGCGGAGGAGAGCACAGCAACAGGGGTGTGGAGGGCAAAGTGGAGAGATTCCGGCACAGAGGATCGGTGCCCTCAGGCACACACCAGCCCGAGAGGCTTGTCTGCTCGGCCGCCGTGGCGGGCGGGGCTGGGAGCTGAGGCTTGGGTATCGGCTTTCAGTCGGAGCGCAGGGAGAGGACTGGGGCTGGCGGCAGGAAGAGAGCCTGAAGGGGTTAGTGCACCACGGCTAGCCCGGAAGGAGTCCGGGGAAAGGGTCTGGAGTTGCTGAAGAGGCAAGAGTCTTTTTTCACTTTCACTTTTGTTTCCTGGTGTGCGAGGAGAGGGCATTAAAAGGGCTGCTTAGGGAAGCGCCGGAGACAGGCGCGAGCCGCGGGTAAGGCGTGGACCTCGGAGACGGGCGTGGGCCGCCGCCGCCGCCGCCGCCGCCCGCCGCCCGCCGCCCGCCGCCGCCCGCCGCCCGCCACCGCCAACGCCTGCCGCCGCCCGCCGCCGCCGCAGCCGCGGGGCCTGTGTGCGAGCGCGGGTCACTGTCCGCCCCGCCTTCCGGGGGACCTGTGCACCCCGCCACTGCCGGGGTCCCGAGACCCGGGGACGGCTTTCCCGGGAAAGCGCACGGAGCGCCACGGGCTGCTGCAACGTCACGCTGGCCTCTGCCGCCGCAGGCCCGCCCCACACTGCGCGCCCCTCCCTCCCCTCTGCATGAGTGAGCCAGAGCCCCCGAATCAGCGGCTCCTTTAAACCCGTCCTGTCTGAGCGAAGAACGGACGCCCTCCGGCGACCTACGCACAGAGACGGGGCCAGGTCCAAGGCTGAGACCCGGGAGCTGTGAGAGCAGAGTCAGGGAAATCTCTCTGTGCAGCCTCGGAGGCAGCGGATTAAAGCTCCACGGTCCATTTGATGTGCCCTGCGTCTGTGGAGTGCATGAATGGACAGCGAATCATCCCAAATTGAGGAAGTGGACCTTGAGGACAAGATTTAAGACTTTCCCCCCTTTTCCTCTTTTTACAACGAATTATTCCAAAGTAAGGAGGTGGACTTAGAGAGCAAGATTTCAGACTTCTTGCCCTTTTCCTCTTTTTACAACGAATTATCCCAAATTGAGGAGGTGGGCTTGGAGAGCAAGATTTTTGATTTTTCCCCCTGCTCTCTTTTTGTGAATGTGTATGTGTAATCTTCTGTGTAAGATTCTCTCTGTATAGCTTTGCTTCCACCATATGTCCCAGGGTTCTATCGGTCCGTTTTTTTTTTTTTCAATAATTACTTTCTAATTTTAATAACGCTACTATATTTCATACTTTATTCTATTTTACTTTACCTGCTCTTTCTTTTTTTCCTACCTTCCCTTCCTCCCTCCCTCCGCTCTTCCTTTCCTTCTTTTTCTTTCCTCCCTCCCTCCCACCCTTCTTCTTTCCACTTTCTTTTTCTTTCCTTCCTCCCTCCCTCCCTCCTGTCTTTCTTTCTTTCTTTCCTTCCTCCCTCCCTCCCTCCCTTCTTCCATTCACTCTTCCTTTTGCTCTCATTGCTCCCTCCCTCCCTCCTTTCTTTCCTTCTTTCTTTCCATCCTTCCTCACTCCCTCCCTCCTTTCTTTCTTCCTTCCTTCCTTTCTTCCCTTCTTCCTTTCTTTCCCTCTCTCTTTCTTTCTTCTACTAATTCTTTCTTTCTGCTTTTTCTCCCTGTTATTCTGAGCCGGGTGGATGAAAGGCTCTTGGTGCTGCAGCCAGGAGCCAGTGCTGTGCCTCTGAAGTGGGAGAGCCAACTTCAGGACACGGGTCCACAAGAGACCTCCCAGCTCCACATAATATCAAGCAGCGAAAATCTCCCAGAGATCTCCATCCCAACACCAGCACCCAGCTTCAGTCAACGACCAGCAAGCTACAGTGCTGGTCACCCTATGCCAAGCAACTAGCAAGGCAGGAACACAACCCCACCCATTAGCAGAGAAGCTACCTAAAAACATAATAAGGCCATAGGCACCCCAAAACACACCACCAGACGTGGACCTGTCCACCAGAAAGACAAGATCGAGCCTCAACCACCAGAACACAGGCATTAGTCCCCCCCACCAGGAAGCCTACACAACCTACTGAAACAACCTTAGCCACTGGGGTCAGACATGAAAAACAACGGGAACTACGAATCTGCAGCCTGCAAAAAGGAGACCCCAAACACAGTAACATAAGCAAAATGAGAAGACAGAAAAACACACAGCAGGTGAAGGAGCAAGATAAAAACCTACCAGACCTAACAAATGAAGAGGTAATAGGCAGTCTACCTGAAAAAGAATTCAGAATAATGATGGTAAAGATGATCCAAAATCTTGGAAATAGAATAGACAAAATGCAAGAAACAGTTAACAAGGACCTAGAAGAACTAAAGATGAATCAAGCATCGATTAAAAACACAATACATGAAATAAAAAATACTCTAGATGGGATCAATAGCAGAATAACTGAGGCAGAAGAACGGATAAGGGAGGTGGAAGATAAAATAGTGGAAATAACTGATGCAGAGCAAAATAAAGAAAAAAGAATGAAAATAACAGAGGACAGTCTCAGAGACCTCTGGGACAACATTAAACGCACCAACATTCGAATTATAGGGGTGCCAGAAGAAGAAGAGAAAAAGAAAGGGACTGAGAAAATATTTGAAGAGATTATAGTTGAAAACTTCCCCAATATGGGAAAGGAAATAGTTAATCAAGTCCAGGAGGCACAGAGAGTCCCATACAGAATAAATCCAAGGAGAAATACACCAAGACACATATTAATCAAACTGTCAAAAATTAAACACAAAGAAATCATATTAAAAGCAGCAAGGGAAAAACAACAAATAACACACAAGGGAATCCCCATCAGGTTAACAGCTGATCTCGCAGCAGAAACTCTACAAGCCAGAAGGGAGTGGCAGGACATAATTAAAGTGATGAAGGAGAGAAACCTGCAGCCAAGATTACTCTACCCAGCAAGGATCTCATTCAGATTTGATGGAGAAATTAAAACCTTTACAGACAAGCAAAAGCTGAGAGAGTTCAGCACCACCAAACCAGCTTTACAACAAATGCTAAAGGAACTTCTCTAGGCAAGAAACACAACAGAAGGAATATACCTACAATAACGAACCCAAAGCAATTAAGGAAATGGGAATAGGAACATACATATCAATAATTACCTTAAATGTAAATGGACTAAATGCTCCCACCAAAAGACACAGAGTGGCTGAATGGATACAAAACCAAAACCCATATATATGCTGTCTACAAGAGACCCACTTCAGACCTAAAGACACATACAGATTGAAAGTAAGGGGATGGAAAAAGATATTCCATGCAAATGGAAATCAAAAGAAAGCTGGAGTAGCAATTCCTATATCAGACAAAATAGACTTTAAAATAAAGACTATTAGAAGAGACAAAGAAGGACACTACATAATGATCAAGGGATCGATCCAAGAAGAAGATATAACAATTGTAAATATTTATGCACCTAACATAGGAGCACCTCAATACATAAGGCAAATACTAACAGCCATAAAAGGGGAAATCGACAGTAACACAATCATAGTAGGGGACTTTAACACCCCACTTTCACCAATGGACAGATCGTCCAAAATGAAAATAAATAAGGAAACACAAGCTTTAAATGATACATTAAACAAGATGGACTTAGTTGATATTTATAGGACATTTCATCCAAAAACAACAGAATACACATTTTTCTCAAGTGCTCATGGAACATTCTCCAGGATAGATCATATCTTGGGTCACAAATCAAGCCTTGGTAAATTTAAGAAAATTGAAATTGTATCAAGTATCTTTTCCGACCACAATGCTATGAGACTAGACATCAATTACAGGAAAAGATCTGTAAAAAATACAAACACATGGAGGCTAAACAATACACTACTCAATAACGAAGTGATCACTGAAGAAATCAAAGAGGAAATTAAAAAATACCTAGAAACAAATGACAATGGAGACACGACAACCCAAAACCTATGGGATGCAGCAAAAGCAGTTCTAAGGGGGAAGTTTATAGCAATACAATCCCACCTTAAGAAACAGGAAACATTTCGAGTAAACAACCTGACCCTGCACCTAAAGCAATTAGAGAAAGAAGAACAAAAAACCCCCAAAGCTAGCAGAAGGAAAGAAATCATAAAGATCAGATCAGAAATAAATGAAAAAGAAATGAAGGAAACGATAGCAAAGATCAACCAAACTAAAAGCTGGTTCTTTGAGAAGATAAACAAAATTGACAAACCATTAGCCAGACTCATCAAGAAAAGAAGGGAGAAGACTCAAATCAATAGAATTAGAAATGAAAAAGGAGAAGTAACAACTGACACTGCAGAAATACAAAAGATCATGAGAGATTACTACAAGCAACTCTATGCCAATAAAATGGACAACCTGGAAGAAATGGACAAATTCTTAGAAATGCACAACCTGCCAAGACTGACTCAGGAAGAAATAGAAAATATGAATAGACCAATCACAAGCACTGAAATTGAAACTGTGATTAAAAATCTTCCATCAAACAAAAGCCCAGGACCAGATGGCTTCACAGGCGAATTCTATCAAACATTTAGAGAAGAGCTAACACCCATCCTTCTCAAAATCTTCCAAATAATTTCAGAGGAAGGAACACTCCCAAACTCATTCTACGAGGCCACCATCACCTTGATACCAAAACCAGACAAGGATGTCACAAAGAAAGAAAACTACAGGCCAATATCACTGATGAACATAGATGCAAAAATCCTCAACAAAATACTAGCAAATAGAATCCAACAGCACATTAAAAGGATCATACACCATGATCAAGTGGGGTTTATTCCAGGAATGCAAGGATTCTTCAATATACGCAAATCAATCAATGTGATACACCATATTAACAAGTTGAAGGAGAAAAACCATATGATCATCTCAATAGATGCAGAGAAAGCTTTCGACAAAATTCAACACCCATTTATGATAAAAATCCTGCAGAAAGTAGGCATAGAGGGATCTTTCCTCAACATAATAAAGGCCATATATGACAAACCCACAGCCAACATTGTCCTCAATGGTGAAAAACTGAAACCATTTCCACTAAGATCAGGAACAAGACAAGGCTGCCCACTCTCACCACTCTTATTCAACATAGTTTTGGAAGTTTTAGCCACAGCAATCAGAGAAGAAAAGGAAATAAAAGGAATCCAAATCGGAAAAGAAGAAGTAAAGCTGTCATTGTTTGCAGATGACATGATACTATACACAGAGAATCCTAAAGATGCTACCGAAAAACTACTAGAGCTAACCAATGAATTTGGTAAAGTAGCAGGTTACAAAATTAATGTACAGAAATCTCTGGCATTCCTGTACACTAATGATGAAAAATCTGAAAATGAAATCAAGAAAACACTCCCATTTACCATTGCAACAAAAAGAATAAAATATCTAGGAATAAACCTACCTAAGGAGACAAAAGACCTGTATGCAGAAAATTATAAGACACTGATGAAAGAAATTAAAGATGATACAAACAGATGGAGAGATATACCATGCTCCTGGATTGGAAGAATCAATATTGTGAAAATGACTCTACTACCCAAAGCAATCTACAGATTCAATGCAATCCCTATCAAACTACCACTGGCATTTTTCACAGAACTAGAACAAAAAATTTCAAAATTTGTTTGGAAAAACAAAAGACCCCGAATAGCCAAAGCAATCTTGAGAACGAAAAAAGGAGCTGGAGGAATCAGGCTCCCTGACTTCAGACTATACTACAAAGCTACAGTAATTAAGACAGTGTGGTACTGGCATAAAAACAGAAAGATAGATCAGTGGATCAGGATAGAAAGCCCAGAGATAAACCCACGCACATATGGCCAACTTATCTTTGATAAAGGAGGCAGGAATGTACAGTGGAGAAAGGACAGCCTCTTCAATAAGTGGTGCTGGGAAAACTGGACAGGGACATGTAAAAGTATGAGATTAGATCATTCCCTAACACCATACACAAAAATAAGCTCAAAATGGATTAAAGACTTAAATGTAAGGCCAGAAATTATCAAACTCTTAGAGGAAAACATAGGTAGAACACTCTATGACATAAATCACAGCAAGATCCTTTTGGACCCACCTCCTAGAGAAATGGAAATAAAAACAAAGATAAACACATGGGACCTAATGAAACTTCAAAGCTTTTGCGCTGCAAAGGAAACCATAAACAAGACCAAAAGACAACCCTCAGAATGGGAGAAAATATTTGCAAATGAAGCAACTGACAAAGGATTAATCTCCAAAATTTATAAACAGCTCATGCAGCTCAATAGCAAAAAAACAAACAACCCAATCCAAAAATGGGCAGAAGACCTAAATAGGCATTTCTCCAAAGAAGATATACAGACTGCCAACAAACACATGAAAGAATGCTCAACATCATTAATCATTAGAGAAATGCAAATCAAAACTACAATGAGATATCATCTCACACCAGTCAGAATGGCCATCATCAAGAAATCTAGAAACAATAAATGCTGGAGAGGGTGTGGAGAAAAGGGAACACTCTTGCACTGCTGGTGGGAATGTGAATTGGTACAGCCACTATGGAGAACAGTATGGAGGTTCCTTAAAAAACTAAAAATAGAACTACCATATGATCCATCAATCCCACTACTAGGCATATACCCTGAGAAAACCATAATTCAAAAAGAGACATGTACCAAAATGTTCATTGCAGCTCTATTCACAATAGCCCGGAGCTGGAAACAACCTAAGTGTCCATCATCGGATGAATGGATAAAGAAGATGTGGCACATATATACAATGGAATATTACTCAGCCATAAAAAGAAACGAAACTGAGCTATTTGTAATGAGGTGGATAGACCTAGAGTCTGTCATACAGAGTGAAGTAAGTCAGAAAGAGAAAGACAAATACCGTATGCTAACACATATATATGGAATATAAGAAAAAAAATGTCATGAAGAACCTAGGGGTAAAACGGGAATGAAGACACAGACCTACTTGAGAATGGACTTGAGGATATGGGGAGGGGGAAGGGTAAGCTGTGACAAAGCGAAAGAGAGGCATGGACATATATACACTACCTAACGTAGGGTAGACAGATAGTGGGAAGCAGCCGCAGAGCACAGGGAGATCAGCTCGGTGCTTTGTGACTGCCTGGAGGGGAGGGATGGGGAGGGTGGGAGGGAGGGAGATGCATGAGGGAGGGGATGTGGGAACAGATGTATATGTATGACTGATTCACTTTGTTATAAAGCAGAAACTAATAAAAAAAATAGAAAAAAAAACAAACAACAAAATGTTCAATAGTCTCCTATTAAAAAAGTAAAAGAAAATAACCACTTGGCAACCATCTGAGTAATAACTGATTCAAGCGAGAATCATCAATGGCCACTAAAACTAGTAGGCAAAAGTTGGAAGAAACAGGATATTTGCAGTATCTTCCCACAAGTTATTATTTCCAGAAGGAAAAATAGTAATGCTACATTGAAGGCACTACTTTGTGTGTCTTATTGTGTGCAGGTAGGTAAATATATTATGATGTTGAAAGCCAGAGTATTTCTATATACTTGTTTAAAGCAAAAACCACAACACTGTTTTGGGGGTCAATAATGTATATATACATTATATTATTATACATGTCAACCACAGAAATAAAGGATGAGGATAAGAGAATCCACATAGTGGTCAGGTCTCTACATTTTATGTTAAGTAGTACAATATTAACTCCAAGTGGACTGTGAAAGTTAAGGACTTACTTGTCAAAACAGGTAAAAAAGCAAGACCCAACTATATACTGTCTACAAGTCATGCATTTTATAAGACACAGATTAAAAGTTGATAAAAAAAAAAGATATACCAGGCCAACAGAAAACATAAAAAGGCTATATTAATATCAAATAAAATAGATGGGAAGACAAAGATTACTAAAGATAAAGTGATACATTTCTTAATGATAAAAGGGTCAAATTAATCAGTAAGATATAACATTTAATAGCAAAGTTTCAACTGCTTTTATAAATAAAATTTTATCAGAACACAGCCATGCCCATTTATTTACATACTGTGGACGGCTACTTTCATGCTACAATTGCAGAGTTAAGTAGTTGTAAGAGAGACCGTATGTCTCAGGAAACCTAAAATATTTACTACTTGGCCCTTTACAGAAAATGTGTGCTGATTTCTGCAAAGGAATTAAGTCATACACAGGACATGTGTTTTATCCAACAATAGGCAAGTCAAAAGCAAAGCAGTAAATATGATTCATAACTATTTGAAAAGAGGAAAAGAAAAATATCAAAGTAAAATAGGGTTATGTATTTCAGTGACTATACCTTGATTAGAGGTACCTATAACATATAAGAATGAGGCTCAAGTAGAAGTTGAAATTCAGTTACATTTTCATTTAAGTAACAGTCCTAACTCAAGATAGAACCTCACTATATCCTTTACATAAATAACTAGTTTTTGCAACATATAATAAAGAAAACTAAAAGGGCACTAATCTGACAATTTTCCCCCAAAACACAGCATTAAGTTTTAATGAGCATTTTTTTTCTGCCCTGACATTAAATAGATGACAGTTTAGTATAACTCCAATCAGCCATGGAAACTCTATTTGTTCAAGAAGCAAGTTTAAACAGTATAAGGAAGTGTGTTAATGTACACTTGGATTCAAACTCTTTATAGAATTCATTTGTAAAACTCTGACAATGGTAGTGACTCAAACTTGCTTAAAATAAAATTTTTTACAAAAGAAGAAAAAATACACACATTTACACATGCACACTTGTTTTTCTGATCTGAGGTACACAGGACCAAAAAGCAAAAAAAAAAAAAAAAAGTAGCCAACATACTAAGGTTAAGAAAAACAACACAACAGGAACAATATGAAAGATGCTATGAGAGACAGAAAGACTATGGAAAAAGAGAAGTGAAGATGGATGACAATTAGTACTCACCTTTGAAATATGGCTTTTCTTCTTCAGGGAGAAGAGAGTAACAGATTAAAACTGCTGTATTAAAGAAAGGCTGAAAAACATATGGAGTCTCTGCCTATATTGGTCTTTAAGAATAGGCAAACTGAGTGGCTTAAACAAATGCATACTTGCAAGAATGGCTAGATCTGCACTGTCCAGTAGGATGGCAATTAAAGTTAAAATTAAATAAAATTAAAAATTCAATTATTCCACTGCACTAGACACATTTTAAGTGCTCAGCAGCCGCATGTGGCTAAAGGCTATGGTACTGGACAGTGTAGATACAGAACATTTCCATCACCACGAAAAGTTCAACTGGGCAGCCCTTGTCTAGGCTCAGTGTCTTGAGATGTCTAAACTGTAAAGTTAGCTTGATTTTCCCTAGAACTCTTTGGTTCATTTATGTATTTATTTTATAGAATTTTTTGGTTTTTATCTTACAGGGCCTTTTGTTCTTCAGTCATATCTATCCATTTCAACATTTTTTTTTCATATTAAATTGAAAACGCATGCAGTTTCAAAAAGAAACAGAATGTACCCCTTATGGAAAGAGTAGCAATTTAAAATGTGTTACACAACACAATGCTTTTTAAAAAATTTGCAGAACTGTACAAAATGTATACAAATATACAGAACTATTAGTCTGATATTATTTAATGTAATTAGTGAATTATAAAAATATATTTTCTAAATATAAATTCAGATATACTATGGTTGAAAAATAGAAGTAAATCTAAGTTACCTAAGTCAAACAGAGATAAAAATAGTGAAGAAAATACCAAGTAAAATCAGTGGTTGTAATAGCATAGCAATAAAATCAACCAAAATTTTTAATATAAAAACTCTTCTTAAACTCTTCTTAGAACATCTGATTCAAATGAAGAGTACTGAAAAATTCCCTTGTATCAAAGAAATACATAAATAAGGACATTTAAGTCATGCTTTAAAATTAAACAGCCTAATTAAAAACTATGTAAATGAAAGACAATATATCAAATGAAATTCACATCAGAATTAACAACAAATAATAAATTTCTGAATACGTGGCAAAGGTAGAATCCAAGTTATCTGTATGTAAATCATAAGAAATTCATAAATATTGATAATTGTGTAAGTTACTACAGTTTTTTATGTGACAAACAATATAGTCACAATATATCAGCTATTTTCTAACTTTTATACATTATTTCTGCAAATATTCACTGCATGTTTAAAAAATTTAGAACTTATACCATGTATCTTACTACATTTTCAATGCAGTAATAAAGTTATTTTAGATTCATTGAGTGGGGATGAAGGGGGAATCAGATGAAAGTGATCAAAAGGTACACATTTCCAGTTACAAGACAAAGTACTAGAGATGTACAACATGATAAAGATAATTAACACTGCTTTCTTTACCTCATATATGAAAGTTGTTAAGGGAATAAATCCTAAGAGTTCTCATCACAAGGGAAAAAAACTTTTTTTCTATTTCTTTGATGTTGTTTCTATCAGATGATGGATGTTCACTAAACCTACTGTGGTCACCATTCCATAATGTATGTAAGTCAAATTATTATGTTGTATACCTTAAACTCATACAGTACTGTGTGTCAATCATATCTCAATAAAAGTAGAAGGAAAAATAAATTCACTGACATCTGATTTTAAAAATCTAATCACAAATGAGAATAAATTAAACAAGCAGAAGAGAGTGGAAAGCAACTAAGGAAAAAGAAAACACCTTAGAAAAAACAATAATGGAGGCTAAGAAGAATATTCTGAAGTAAAAACCAAAGAAAGCTTTAAGCAATAAAATCCAGAAACAAGAAGTAAAACTTTAAGACCAAATAAAAACATGTATCAGATCAGGTTCTTTACTAAATTAATAATTAGATGATAATTTGCTCTTGTTTTGGAGTCACAAATTACCTTTTTTACCCCACCTTCCCAGTAGATAAATACATAATATCTATATACTGAGATTCACAGTTTCTGGACTTATTTTCCCACCACTTAAACTGTGGATCATTGCTATCATATGAGAGTGTTTGTTCAACTCCTCTTGCTGAAGTTTCACCAGGGACTCTTTCTCTTCCAAACGACCTTCTAACTGAGCCTTCTGAACTTCTAGGGAGGAAGCCTAAAAAAGGGGCATGGGGGAGAGAAATTGAAGGAAACAAAAAACTTAGCATGTTTTCACAGAAACATGCTTTAAGATGTCCTTAGTTTTTATTTGTAAGACAACCATATCAAAAGGTACATTACGATATGTATTATATTTTAGTTAACAATTATATGGTAAGTTTAAGGTCAATAGTTGATAAACAATATAATACAAATTGGGGAGACACGTTCAATTTGTCTTTTTAAGTCAATGCTAGCAGTTGGGCTTTTGCAGAAAATACTACATATTATTATTTAGAATTACTATTAAGATAAACACATTAAGGCAGAACCAGGATATCTGTAAATGTGGCATTAAATTTTATGCCTCTTCTGTCACTTATTCTCTGTAGTTGTTCAGTCTTTTTATTCTTGGTCTGTTCTCATCTTCCTGATGCTAGATGGTCCAGAAAGCACTATTCATGGCTACCACACTCAAGCAATCATGATAATGTAGAAAGAGCAATGACCTTAGAATATATAAGTCTAGTGTTTCACTTAGCTATGTGACTAACCCTGAGCAAGTAACTTAACCCAAGATTCCGTTTCATTTGTAGGATGAAAATATTTATTAATACTTGTATATTAATATATTTGTTAAAGGGAGGAAGATTAAGAAAAACATTTCAAAGAGTCCTTTGTAAACTATTAAGTTCTAAACAAATACGAACTACGATTATTATTATCACCATACCTATAAGTAGAGAGATGCAGCTATATACATTTATACAGGTAGCTACCTGTATGTGACATTAAGAACTGGGAACCCCTTTCTGTATCCTTTGCCCCCTTTAAAGCAGCAAGTGCTGTAACACAGTATACATTTAATTAATGTGTAATAATTTTAGGAAATACAAGTTTTCACACTGTGAGAGCCCTCATAACAAACAATTGTCAAATCACTTTGAGATTCTAATATTATCTTCTAAGCAAAATTACTAAAGAAACAGAACATTAATTTATCCAAATTCACCTTTTTCACAAAACAAGACTTTTTCATTTTACTGCAAATGAGAATGCAACAGATTCTTACCTTAATGCTCAATTCTTTTCTTATTTGATCTGTTCTATTTAATTCTTTTCTAAGGACACCAATGGCTTCTTCTTTATCTTCCATTTCTCTTTGTAAGACTTCAATCTTTTCTTCTTGTACTTTTATTTTTTGTGCCAGGTCTTAAAAAAACAAACAAACAGTCAGCTTTGTACTCAAAGGTCCTATACTGACATTACCCTGAAAAGGTTTAGAAGCCATTATGTTATATAAGAACAAAAAAGAGACAACTAGAAAGAACATCTTGCTAGAAATAAAAGTTATACAGTACTTGATGAATAAAAAAACACCATGAAACTCTTCTCCTATGCCAGTATTCTACAGAAAATGCCAAATCTCCATGTCTTTCCCTCTTCCTCTGTTCTAAACACAATATATAGTAATGAGAGGAAGGACAATCCTCAGAGTTAAGGGTTAGAAAAGAAAGGGCAAGAGAAAACTATGAAAAATTATATAGGTAGATGTCGGTGCTCTAAGTCAAGTGAGTTAGAACAAAAATGTTTTTGTGGATCATTTCAGAACTACTACCATTAAGAAGCTAGTAACTAAAAGTTACCTAGCACTGCCACCTGCTGTTACATTCTTTAAAACATTTTTATTTTTAAAAAGGGAAATCATTTCCTATAACTCCTAGATTTCAAAAAAATGTATTGCTTTTTCAATTTGATCAATCTAACTAAACTACTTTGTAAAATGTTATGGCAAGAAAAGGAGAGCTGTTTAAGATGTGATTTAAGGTTTAAAAAAATGAGAGAAGTAGAAAATAATGAAACAGCAAACAAAAAACCACTCATGCTTTGATTTTCTTCCAACACAAGATATGTTAAAATATAGACAATTTGTTAAATAAGCTACTTACTTGCTAGCTTACATTCTCTGTCTACCAGTTGGTTCTGTACTTCTTTTCTCTGTTCTTCTTTCTCTATTAGATGGGCAATAGTTCTGAAGTTATAAAACAATACAGAAGAAAACATCAGTGAATCATATCATTTCTTTTTCTCCCCAACAAGTATTTTAAGAGGAAATTCCAAAGAATGGTAATCACCCTCAACTTCTGCCAAATATGCACTTTATATCTACAATAAGTAATAATTCCATTAATTTTATCTATAAAAAGCAATGTTCTATATACAGGGAATCATTTTGTTTTTGAAAAATCCAAAATAATTAGAATAAAGAACTAGAGATTTTACTTTTCATTTTGTTGCTTGAGTGACTCATTCAGCTTTTTCACACTCTCAATTTGTTTATTTAGAGAATCACACGTGACCTGTAAATCTTTGTTCTTCTTCTCAGCAGTTTCATTCCTGAAAAGACAAGGAGATGAGGTGATATTTTGATGGAGGAACACATATGATGGAGAAAAGAAACTCAGGGTCTTCCTTACCATTTCTTCTGATCAAATTGCATATAATGCAGGGAAGAGGAGGAATGTTGCATGAACAAACGGGACATAAACAGAGTTAGTTTAACTCTAAAAGATAATAAAGATATGTTTTGGCTGACTGAGGAGGTAAAAATTACTATGAAGTGGAAACGTGGGGCTTTAACTTCATATTTACGGATAAAGTGCTTCATTTACAGACAACGTTGCATTACATAATTTGCTATAAAATACGTGCCTCTATCTTTATAGTTAAATCCAGAAACTGAAACAACTTCTATAAAAGGATGACGTCTTCAAAAAAAATTAAACTTGCACCTTTCATCACTGGCCTCTTGGGCATAATATATGTTTAAGTAAAAATGTCAAATTAATGAATTAAGTAGTTGAGGATTCTAAATTTCTCTTGCCTCTATAGCTCTGCATCTTATAGTCCTGCTTATTTTTACCTGCAAGGTAACCACATAAAAGAATTCTTTCCAAAGTAATACTTTGACACCTAACTATCTTAAGCATAAAATGTTCTCTTCATGCCTCTAACTACAAAGACAAACAAACTGGTGGCACTGGCCAAATGTGGCCAGTAAAGTGTTTTACTTGTCCCACACAGAGTTTTTAAAATTCTGAATTTGAATGCCTTTAGATATTCCTACCATTACAAATGACCTTCCCCAGCCAGCTTCATTTATTTGTTACTCACCTGGCCCCTCAAGGCTGGAGTTTTACTTCTGGGCCCACCCCTCAATCACTGTCTGGAACATAAGCAGGTCCTAGAAAGCCCATTTTCTCTTGGACCACTGCCTACTTTCTCTTATACCCTGACTTAACACAAATAGTCCAGTTTATCGGGGCTGCCTCTAACAATCAGACTTCAGAAAAAGTTGTTGGGGGAAAATATCCTGTTTAAAAATCACCTTGTCCTCACAAATTTTCTAGATGCTGTACATTTTCCACCCTTCATTTTTATTGATGGGCAAATAAAATAAGCACACGGACCTTGCAAAGGTAAAAATATCTACATCTCTACATTAATACCACAGAAAGAAGAACATTTTTTCAAATCTTAACCAGTCTTAAAGTATAAAGAAAAACAAGAAACAAGTTAACTAGAGTGTTTTTATTTTTATTGTTTGGTAGAAAGTACATAACTGTTCCTGGTCTTCCTTATAATTCATAAGTTTTAAAACTGGCTTAAAAGATAAAAAGTGTCGAGAGAGGGAAAAACGATCAATCTCATACTTTGTTAGTGGGTGGGCATATAAATTGGCATAGCCTTTTTGGAGGGAAATTTGGCAATCAATCAAAAATTTAAAAGCACTCACCCTTTAAACCAGCAGTTCAGCTATAAGAATTTATTCTGCAGATACAGTCATACATATAAGTAAACTACATTCAAGGACATCAAAGAGAAATACTGACTACAAATTAAGAGGTGAGTTAAACATGAACACCCAAATTTCTATGCTACTGGGCTGAATTATATGACAACTGTTAATATTCAACCACGTTTGATCTGCAGAAATGGCCAATTTATATGGTTCAACCTGATATGAATTGTGACAACTAAGGTCATTCAACAATTATTTATGGAGTGTCTAACCATGTATCAAGCACTGTTCTAGGCCCTAGGGATTTCTCAGTGAACAAAATGGACAAAACTTATCCTTGAGGTGCCAACATCCCAGATGACTGATGACTCTATGAATAAGGGAAAGAAGTAGAGTCAACTGGAAGAGAGACACCTGTATTGTTTCCAGCCATGATACTGAGTTTGAGTAAGCAATATTTCATTGCACTATGACATAAGTTCCTTGCTAACTACTTACCTTATAGTATCATCAGAATATATGAATGCTCAGAATTGGATTTTAGGGACACAGAAGAGAAATGCCATGTGTTCATTCTAGATTCTAACCTTACACAGAAACTTTTACTTTATTAATTTACCTCTGAAGAAGTTCCATGTAGGATTTTGTCAGTACTTCGTGTTCTTTAGCCACAGACTCTAACTTCCTATTATGTTGAAAGAGATGCTCAATATCACTCTGGGCTCTTTCTGATTCAACCTGCTGTGACTTCAGCAACACACCAAGCTCTTCATTTTTTCTCTCAACTTCTCTCAACATATTAGCAAGTGTCCGTGCCTAAAAGAAAATGGAATAGAGACTCTTTTCACTATCATTTACATAATATGCTCAGTTTCTACAATTTGAAAGATTTGCCAAATAAATCTTATTGTCAATTTAATCATTAGGCCAGTCTAGAGGGGTAGAGGACAAGTTCTGCTCCCCAACATCAAGGGTGGAAGTGGGGTCATACAATTTTCACATAGTGTGAGAAGTACTATGAAGAGGGCAGCCAGCACAGGGAGGGAGGATCACCAGAAGTGTGGGAAGGAGAAGACCAGAGAAAGGTTCCTGGGAAATGGAGGTATTAAAACTAACATCTGAAGGATTATTAAAAGTTAGAGAAAGAGAGGAAAAGGTATTCCAGACACAGAAGAGCAAGTGCAAGGACAGAAAACAGAAGAGTACGTCAAGTTTCAGAAACTGCAAAGCAATCTAATATGTCTGACTGCAGAGAATGCAGTAAGTTCTAAGGAATTTAAACTCTCTTCTGAGCTAAACGGTGACACTGAAGGATATTCAGCACAGGGGCAATGGAACCAGAGTACTGCCTCAGGGATGACTGTGGAGGAAGAAGGGAGGGTAGATCTAAATACAGAAGAAAGATGCCTTTGTATGTTGAGGGTGGCTGAGAGGAAGGAAAGGTAGGAGGACTAATCAGAGGCTCTGCTGTGATTCATGTGAAAAATGAAAAGAATTTGATCTGTAGCAAACAGTGGTAAGAATAGAGACAATGAAAAAAAAAGTAGTTATTTAGAAGGTAGAATTCAACTGAACTTGGTGAATGACTAATTGTAGAAGGTAAACTGTGTGATTTCCAGGTTTCTTGTCTGGAAAACTCTTAAGAACATTAGAGGGAATACATAAGAAACAATACATTTTTAAAAAGGGAGGGTGATGAGTTCAGTATTGGTTCTGATGAGTTTGAAGTATTTGATGTATATTTAAATGGAGCTACACAGGAGACATTTAGTGCCTGAGAAAAAGGATCTGGGCTCAGCACATAAAATTGGGGGCATTAGCATTCTGGTAATGACTGGAAACCATGAATCACCTAAATAAGGGAAAAGGGATTAGAACATAATCCTGGAAAACTCAACATTTAAGGAGTGAGTAGAAAAAAAGGATATAGGAAAAGAGTATCCATTAGGGTAGGAAAAAAATAATCAGAAGATAATTGTGTAACCAAAATTAAAGGGGAGACAGTTTCGAGACAGAGGGAGTACTAGTTAAATGCTAAGGACAATTTACTTCAATCAGAGTAATGAAAATAAAACTAATATTTTGTACGTTTTAGTTACTACATTTATTTTTCTACTAATCAGATGTATCTTTATATTGTACACACTTCTGTCTCAGCTTGAGTTCTTTGACAGCGATATTGAGCAATCAGTCTATCAGCTTGTGCAAGGGCCAGAGCTTTTGCTTCCAAGAGATCTTGTAGCCTGCTTTCTTTGGACTGTAAGAAAACATACCATTAATCTTCCTCATTTACTGGAAAACATCTCTTAAAGCTTAACTGTTATACATAATTAAAATAAACTTGTACTCACAGCTAATGTGCATAGTTTCATCTCATATACATCCATTATGTTAGATATTCTCACATCATTAATCTGATCCTTTACCTGGATTTTAATAGAGTTAAAAAATCAGAAATTGTTAACGCTCAACAAAATAAAAAAATAAATGCCTAGCGTGAGACTAAATCACTGAAACTTAATGTCATATCAGGCAGGTCACAACCATTTCACTAACCTGGCTATTGCAAAAGAAAATCTGGGTAATATCTGATACTCTCGTGGAAATTTAAAGTACATTCAAGTCGGGGGTGGCATGGGGCGGCGGGAGGCTGAGCTGGTTAGGGGGGGACTAAGGGAAGATGACAGCCATGTTAAAATGTGCGAATTTTATGACTGATTTTTTCCTCTTTCCAACTTTCCAGAACACTGCCACTTTTTATAGTAAAAGATAAGGTTTCAATGATCAAATCTGCATCTAAAGTTGTTTAGATAAATGTTATAAGAAGGGCTGATAGGGGCTTCCCTGGTGGCGCAGTGGTTGAGAGTCCGCCTGCCGATGCAGAAAACACGGGTTCGTGCCCTGCTCAGGGAAGATCCCACGTGCCACGGAGCGGCTGGGCCCGTGAGCCATGGCCGCTGAGCCTGCGCGTCCGGAGCCTTGCTCCGCAACAGCAGAGGCCACAACAGTGAGAGGCCCACGTACCGCAAAAAAAAAAAAAAAAAAAAAAGAAGGGCTGATATTTAGTTGGTATGTTCCACGCAGAATCCTACTTAAAATGGCTATTTATCACTCACCACAACTCCAGACTGAAGCTTCTCTATTAATTCCTCAATGTTCAATCCAGGAACTCTATCTTTCAAAAGTGGAGGAGTTATACATTTTATTGATGTTGGAAAACCATGATTTAATGATTGCAAAGGCATTCTTCTGGGCATATGTTCTGTTTCCTGTTGTCTGTAGGTGTTGTTTGCTGCTATACTTTCTCCAAGTCTGAATGGGAATCAAAAAAAGAGAAATAATTATATAAAAATATAGCAAAAGGCAGAGTTGGTACAGAATTAGGGACTCAATGAGAATGGGTCTTTTGGGGAGTGCAAGTCTTCCAATATCTCTGAAATAATCTTGGAATCTATGATGAAGCAGGATTTGGGTAAATATCCTAAATTTACCAGAGGAAACTCTTTTCTACACACAACTCTTTATAATGACAACTCCACCTCTGGTTTGGAGGCATTAGAACTAGTTTCTGAGTGTGGATTGTTTGTAAAAATTAAATACAAAGTTACTGGTATTGGTAAGAACATCCTTCTAACCATGGGCAACATCATCTAGCCTTTACTTTTTCCTTTGACCTTCCCCTTTCTCAGTCAGTATGTTCTCACCAACCTGACTTCCATTCTGCCCCTGCCATTTATCCCATCTTGTTCCTGCCTCGGGGCCTTTGTACAAGTTGTTCCTTTACCTAGAACACTCTTCCCACTAGATCTGCATAGCACTGGCTCCTTCTTATCATCAGATCTCAGTTCAGACTCACTTCCTCGGGCCCTCCACCCATAGTGACATGCTCATTATGAAACATTTTGTAAACCTCATGACAAAAGGTCCCCTAATTTACTGCAATATTCAAAATGCCTAGAAGAAGGCCTGGCACAAGCTGGCCCTCACCTTATTTAAACATTTGTTAAATGTTTAAATTAAACAAACACACTCCAAAAAACCAAGCTACACACCTACCTACCCACCCATCGAGTATATAAATGCACCTTATTAAACTAAGATAATGTAAACATAGGCATAAATGGACATAAATAAAACAGCATAAGTGGACATCTGAGATAGTGTCCAAAGAGAAAATTACACGACACAAGACAGGGAGGGATGGCAAAGATACAGTGAAATGACAGGAAGGCTGCACATACAGAGACACAGGGTGAAACTCCACCTTTCAGTGAAGCTGAAGCTTTCTACTCTGAAGCATGGGGGATTTTGCTTCATGTCAGATTACCACAGTTGAAGACGCAAGCTACCACAAAATAAAGCAGCCTCATAGACGTCTACCTTGTAACTTGAGAAGCTCTCTATTTATCCATTTAGTTGTTAAAAAATGATAAAATGAAAGGAATTTCAATTACATGGTCTATAGGTCGTGTTTTCCACAGAATTAAATTATTAATTCTGAAAAATGAGTTTGCTCAGTCAGTTAACAGAAATAGCAGAGGTTGGGACAAGGTAGTTAAGTATTTTAGGTTTGAGGATCCACAGTCTTTGTTACAACTACCCAACCCTAACGTCGTAGCATAAATGTAGATGTAGACAATACAGATAGTATGAAAATGAATGGGTGTGGCTTTGTTCCAATAAAATTTTATTTATAAAAATAAGCTCCTGGGCCTCCCTGGTGGCGCAAGTGGTTGAGAGTCCACCTGCCGATGCAGGGGATACGGGTTCGTGCCCCGGTCTGGGAGGATCCCATATGCCGCGGAGCGGCTGGGCCCGTGAGCCATGGCCGCTGAGCCTGCGCGTCCGGAGCCTGCGCGTCCGGAGCCTGTGCTCCGCAACGGGGGAGGCCACAACAGTGAGAGGCCCGCATACCGCAAAAAAAAAAAAAAAAAAAAAAAAAAAAAAAAATAAGCTCCTGCCTGCTGTCTAGAGTTTGCTGACCCCTGGCATACAAGAATGTCTTACCACTTAACAACTGTCTCAGTTCATTCAAACCACTTTTGCAAATTCATTCATATAAACTACCTAAACTTATTAAAATTAAAGTAGAACCCTACTAGACATTTTATCAACCACTTAGTTTACAGACAGCACCGAAAATCTGAATTTTTTTCAAACCTAATTGCAAATATTCTCTTAATGTTTAAAATAGATGAACATAGTAGATAATTCTGCCTGGCCATTATCCCACTTTCTGATAGTAACAGATTTTTTTCTTTAGGAATCTCTTTCTTGGTAAACGACCCAGATCTGGTCAATGAAAGCGATGCTTAGACTTATCACTCAAACGGTTGGGAAAGGAAAACTCTTTATATGGAGAAACTAAACTGGTAGGATGTAAGCTTAGTACAGAAGCTACTATGTTAAAAAGAGGTATTGAGACAGAGAGGCGTAGCATCTGGATAATACATTTAATCACCTGGATGGATCTAGCTATTCCCTAAGTGGGTATACATCTGGCCTTTTGAATTGTGGGAATCAAATTTTTTTTAATTGAAAAACTTTTTTCACTTGAAAAATTACTATTACAATGAAGTCGTCAATTCACGAATTTTCAAATCTATCTATATTCAGGACTACTAAAAAAACATGGCAGGGTATTCCAGCACAAGAGATACACTGCAAATGATTATAACTCACACTAACGCAGGAAAATCTGGCAGTGGAGCAGCTTCCAATAATATTCCCAATCCAGACTGTACTTGTTCTCTACTGTCTGATGTTAAAGCAAAAGCCAAGGGAGTAATCAGGCGAGGATCCTAAGTAAATCAGAAACCAGAAAATAAAAGGCAGAAAGAATAAATAATGTCAGGTCTTTAAATAAGAGTAAGGTGAATAAATAAACCTAAATCATAAAATAATTCCAGGCAAATTTGAAAGTGTTTCTACCTGATGTTTGAATGTATTTAATTAGTCTTTAACTTGTTATAACTGTCTATACAATCAATAGTAAGGTTGGCTTAAAAAAATCTGGCAAAGGTTTTGAATGCTTTATTGTGCCTATGAAAATCATGTCTTAAATACTTTGAGTAATTTAAATATCACCTACAACTGACTGATGTTTTCAGTTATTGTTTTATTTTTCTAGCTACCATTTAAAAGAAAAACTAGCTAGAAGAACAAATGGCTAATCATTTCCAAATTAAAGTAAAAAATAAAAGTAAAATTCAAATTAACTCAATAAAAATTTTTAATTTAGTGAATGTAACAATTATACTTTAAAGTGTAAGTCCTTCATGCCAGTAAATTTTACATTAGTACTAAGCCTCAAATCATCTATTCTGAAAAAAATTTTTATTGACATAAAATCAGAGAAAAATACTAAAATATAAATCCTTTATAATTATCAACATTTTAGAATGCTAAGTGTTTTACAGGTACTCAAGTATAATCTAATGCCACAGAACTATAAGAGATGGATTTTATCTCCAAAACCCTCATGGTAACCCTTCATAACTCCTCCCATCAACAGGGATCATTATTTCTACTTCGTAGTCAGAAAACTGGAGCTCAGAGAGAAGTAACTTGCTCAAGTCTGCACTGACTAAGAAATGGTGGAGTCAGCATCTGAACCCCCATCTCCTAAGCACTGTGCTCTCAAAGTGTATAAGTAGACCCTGCCTAAGGATCCAGTTTTGGAGTCTACCCTGTCTATACAGGCACTGGAGACATCTGTGTTATTATAGTAACTTAATTCACATGTTTGTTAAATATCTGTTATAAGCCAAGTTTTGTGGATATCAAGGTAAACATCTAGAGCTCTTATTCAGCTACTATTATTGAAATCTGTAAGTTAACTATTTTCTGCACACCTCTTTAATTTTATTATCACTCACAATCAAGTTCATTTCTTCCAGGAGTCTCCCTCTTGTCTTAAAACTGTACCTCATCAACCCCAAACAAAAACAAACACCCCAGAACAAATACCATTCCCCCCTACCACAATGCCAATAGAAACAAATGAAGAAAACGGAAACATGACACCAAAAAGGAAAAGGCTGTGGAAGCACCGCTATCGTGAACATCCCATACTTTAGAGTCAGGAGCACTTATGTTCAATTCCTGTGAAACTACGTAAAATAACTGTGTAGTGAGAATATTATAGTTATGTAAGACAATTAACAATTTTTAAACTTCCTTCCAATGGACAGTTCTAAGAAAAACATTAATCTTCTAAAGATTAAGAATATTACAACAGAAACATATAATAGGAAACATTTATATATAAATCAACTTCAATATTTGAAGAGTTTAAACTCACCTGAAGGATTTTGTAGAAGCTTACTTCCATACCAGAAACCAACTGTTTAAGTTTGTTCATCAAATCAAGAGTTTTCAAAATTACCTCAGCAGCAAGTTTGCTTTAAAAATAAGTCATATTTAACTTAGATAACTCAAAAATTGCTTAGCTTATTTCTGTCCATACATCTAAAGAAAATAAAAACCCAAAACCTTTGTTCTTAAACCTCAAGAAGATTAAGCATTGTTTAAGAGAAGAAAAAATATCAGAGACAAACATCCTTATAACCCAAAGAGAACAAACTGGCATTAACAGTTTAAGTTTAGAGAGTGTTTCTTTTTCTAATCTCAAATACCAACAAGCTTCAACTTTCTGCTTGAAATTACTAGCAGCAATGGCAACATGACTCATTTAATTCTTAGCCTTGTCACTAATATATTAACAATAGAGAGCAACCTTAGGCAATACAGAATATCTAATATTTACTGAATGAATTATACTAAGCTGTTTTTCTCAGCCTTGTAATTGAAAAGGAGTACAAAAAAGTAAAGAGATAATTCTTGTTCTTGAGGAATGTAATTATTGACAGTTTTGACATTTATGGAAATTGGAACAAATCAGCGTTCAGCATTTAGCAGGTCCTCAACAAAGACTTGTTAGATGGACTTAATTTATGGGGGAGAAGAGGGATAAAATAATCTCATTACTACCAGTGAAAATCCACATTTAACCATAAGCCTTTACATGCTAAAGAAGAAGAGTTGTCTTTGTTATTAGAAATCTTCAGCAGTGATGGATCTTTCTTTGAAATAAAAACAATCCCTATGTTTTCATGCTTTTTCACTTCAAAATATAAAGTTAAATGAATATAAAAATACTCAGGCAATGTCAAAAAGGAGAATCACAACAAATTAAAATAAGACAAACCTAAACAATGAAAAATAAATCACAGATATTAATACCTCTGTTCAGAAGCATGTTATCTATGAATTAAACGAATTTAAAAAAAAATCATCATGAAAATATTTTTGTTAATTCTCTGTTATACCTTGGCTTAACAGAACATACCCAAGGATGACCCTCCAAAAGGAATGAGAATCATTACATCTTTTTTTTTTTTTTTTTGCAGTACACGGACCTCTCACTGCGGTGGCCTCTCCCGTTGCGGGGCACAGGCTCCAGACGCGCAGGCCCGGCGGCCATGGCCCACGGGCCCAGCCACCCCGCGGCACGCGGGATCCTCCCGGACCGGGGCACGAATCCGTGTCCCCTGCATCAGCAGGCGGACTCTCAACCACTGTGCCACCAGGGAAGCCCACATCTTTTGATTTTTATTACCGTTTTGCCATTTGTATTTCATAAACTTACCACAGTTCAGAATCTGCTACCTTTGTTCCAAACCCCAGATCAATCTTGCCATATGTAAATTGTTGCTCTATCAGAGTGGTACATTTCATAGTCGTCAGAATTTTTGCAATATGCATTTTTAGAGCATCATCTCCACACAGAGGTAAGTTTTGTTAAGGAACACAAACAAAAAATTCTCAAAAAAACCCCTTATATTTTTATAGCTCTTTACAGCTTTTAGGATGATTTCATACAAATTATTCTTGTTCCTGCAATTTGGGGTAATTATTGTTACATTAGCTCAATGACAGATTAGGAAACTAGAGCTCAGAGCATTTAAGTGACTGACAAGGGGCAAGAGATGGGACTGACATCAAAAGTTTCTGACTCAAAGGTAAAACAAGAAGGATCTGCTTTTCTACTGGATGTTAGCTTTTTATTAACAGATGTCACAACGGTTCAATAAATACTTGTTGAAATAAGGGAAGTTATTTTCTCATTTGTTATTCCTTACTTTCTCTTCCTGTACTGTAGTTAATTTGAATATCTATCATTTAAAAAGGGTTAAGTTTGGTACCATTCAATGAGAGAAGGCCTGAATATTTTAGATAGTATCTCTAAGGTCAAGCAAAATAATCATGTGTTTTTACAGCAGTGGCTTTCAACTTTGGCTGTATGTTAGAATCACCTGGGTAGTTTAAACAGTCAATCACAAACACTCCTCCACCCCAGGGTTTCACATTACTTTAATTAAATCAGAATCACTGGAAGTAATGTTCAAGAGTATTTTTAAATGTTCTCCAGATTATTCTAATACATAGCCAGAGTTGAGAATCACCGCCATCAAGAAAGAGAAAAATTAAGAAGCAGCAGCTCAGAGAAGAGATTAAAGAGATGCGGAGTTTGCTCTAGGGCAGGAAAAAGTTGAGCAAATTCTTGTTGCTCTGAAATACAAGGTTATCTTTTTTATAACCAAGTGTTAATGTCATCTTTATTGAAACATTTATAGAGGTGTTAATTTTTAAAACACAAGCTAAAAAACTAAGCTAAAATCATAACTACCAATCTTTCTTTCTTCTCTGATACACTCCATCAAAGAATGGCACCACACATCATCCAGGGGCAACAATTTGCATCACAAGAGAGTATCAGGGTAGTTATTTTAGAATATATCTCCTAATCTCAAATTATGATTAAAATGTACAGATCAAGTTTAAAGAGCATTTCTGGAAATGTTCTTTAGCTTAAAAGTTTTACACAGAAAAACAAGGGGAAAAAAGTCTAGGTAACTTTTTAAGAGACTCATCCTTGAATATCAGGTCTGTAAGTTTAAACTTGAGTTCAGTAATTCTGAACAGATTCAAGCATGAGAAATGACAAAATTATAAAGACAAAAATGCAGTAAATACAATTCTAAAAAAATAAGTAGTTAGTTTCCATGTTTACACTGAAGGATATTTAACAAAACTTCAATGGCCTTGACCATCCTTTCACATTTTTTCCTTATTAAGGCCTCATCTAGATCTTGTTCTGTGAACTGAAGCTGATCAAGGAGTGTAGGCAGCAGAAGGGTCACAAAACAGTCAGCTGAGGAACAGTTAGCAGTATCTATGACATCCTGGAGAATTAACCACCACCAATGATTAAAAATAAAAACAGAGATGGAATACAGAATGCATAAACGGTCATCACTGAACTGCAACACTCTTTACATTTCTTATACAGGTGATCCTTGAACAATGTAAGGGTTAGGGACGCTGACCCCACCATGCAGTTGAAAGTCTCAGTACAACTTAGTTGGCCCTGGCCTTCTGTATCTGTGGTTCTGCATCCACGGATTCAACCAACCTCATGGATTGTGTAGTACTGTAGTACTTACTATTGAAAAAAAAATCCACATATAAGTGGACCCAAGCAGTTCAAACCTATGTTGTTCAAGGGTCAACTGTAACTACTTCAAAAATTCTTTGACCTGTGTCTCCTATTTAAAATCTACCCTTTTATCCAGTTTTGAGGGCTATGATGACTTTTTTCTCAAATGGGACAGTAAGGTTTTGGGTTAATCGAATGCAAACAAGACTTTTTAAAGTGGACTGTATCTGTGATTTAAAAATTATTCTAAATTAAAAGTATGTACTGAAAACAAATATCCTGAATTTGCTAAATGTAATTACAATAACTAAATAACAGACACTGGTCTTAATACTTTACAACCACAAATAACTCCCATCAAGAATCTCAAAGCACTTTTTAAATGCAAAAACTGTTAACAGTCAAGATCAACATGAAACAGAATAATTTGTGCATAATCCTTAACAAATATATTTAATCACTCATAAACATTTTGGTTTGTGCACAGGATCCAGTCATGAGAGGGTAAACATTCTAGTAAGATACTGGGGTAGACAGAATGGGTATAAAAACAGGGAGAATAGTACAGAATACTAAATGACCCAGAGAGTAGAATCTACCAGAATGTAAAGGCCTCTATGGAAAGGATTTCTGTCTATATCCTAAGTACCTGGCATGCTCCACTCTATTTGACTGACTTAATCCAATGTTCTATATATCCATTCCATAAAGACAGTAGACAGTATCTACTGAGATGGAGAGACAATGTGACTACTGAAAGAAGCACAGTCATTCACCAACAACCCATACAAATCTTAGTCAATACCTTTACTTATTATACTGAAAGGAGTATATATGCTATTTAGTGAGAAAACAAACAAAATTCTCGCTAATATTTGTGACCTTGCCAGAAAAAAGAAATTCAGTAGCTGAATGGTAGAGAGTTTAGTGATTGAGAAGCTTTCCTGAAGTGTATGAACAACTGGAAGTTTATTATGAACATTTTACAAAACAAACTGTTCACTGAGAATCATAAAAGTGGAAAAGTCAATTTGTTAATCACTCTAGTACCTCAAATATTTCCTTGAACAACTCCAGTGCTAAAATAGAACAGTTTTCTGATCCATCCAAAGGTTGGCTTGACCAACGAAGTAGAGCTACAGGAGGTTCTAAACACTTAGAACGGCTTCCCAGAATGGTACTGCCAGATGGAGGTTGTTCAAATATCATCTGTGTAAGCACGTGGCGCAGCTGAGTCACTGAACAGAATGCAAGAAGTAATTCTAAAACCTGTGCAATATAAAGCCTTCATTAAATGTCAATTTCATTAGACTTGAATGCACAAAGCAACCAAAAAATGAAGTTGGAAATGATATACATTTTTAAATAAAATAAAATAAAAATTAAAAGTTGCTTCCAATTTTTCCGAGTATTATTTTTCAAAATGTGTCACTAGGTTCCAGGTTACAAATAAATTTGTTAATGGTAGTTACTTCTAATAACAGGATTGTGAGAGCCAAAGAAGAAAGGGCAACTTCAACTAATCTTATATACCTTCTACAGTACTTAATTTTTTTTCAGCACAAACATGTTGCTTCAAAAATGAAAAAATAAAATTAGTAATTAAGAATACCTGCTATCATGCTAAGATTTAAGAACTGCTATAAAGCATACTTTAGGATAATATTTAAAAGTGGCATCCCATAGCTTTAAAAGCTTAAGGATGGCTACTTCCATATTGTTTACACAGTGTGGCAATCAGCCCCTTAGCCTGCCTCCCTATTCTACTTCATTTCTTCCTTGCTTCATAACTGAACCATATTCCATTACATAGCATCCCACATCAACTTGTTTACTAGCTGTTAAGTTAAATTCTACCATATTTCATTTACTACCAACTTATCATTAAAAAAAATTATTGGTACCTCTCTGCCTACTCACTTATTTTCTACCTTTCTTCATCTGTTTCTTGTAAATGGCATATAATTGGGATTTGTGTTTTAATCAACCTGATAGTATCTGCTTTTAACAGAATGCAGCCCATTAACATTTACTATGTTACATATGATAAACTCTTTGACTTATTCTCTTTTAAATATAAATTGTAGTACTTGTTTTTGAATAGATAATACATTCTTTTGGTTCCAAAGTCAAAGGTACTAGCCTGACCTTTAACTACACTATCTGGAAGCAACAGACAATATTACCAGTTTCTTACTTATCTTACCAGAGATACGTTCTGCACATACAAGCAAATACTTCCTCATTTACACTTTCTCTGTAAGTATAACATACAGGGAAGTAAACATATCAATTACTACTGCAAAGCTAGATGTTTTCCTCAAAGTGAATACACCTGTATAACTAGCAACTAGGTCAAGAAAGAGAATTCCACTAAAACTCCAGAATCCCCTTGTGTCCCCTCCCAGACAATGCCCCAACCACTACTCCACATCAGATTTCTGACACCAGAGATTAATTTTATCTTAATTATTCTTGGATCTTTGCATTTCTGTATAAATTTTTCAATCGGCTTTCCAGTTTATATTAAAAACTCACATGGAACTTTATATATAAATAGAATCTTACAGTTTATACTCTTATATCTGGCTTCTTTAGCTTAGCATTATCTTAGTGAGATTCATTCACATTTTCGCATGCAGCTGCATTTCACACATTCTCATTGCTTATAGTATTCCAATGTATAAATATACCACAGTTTATTTCCACTGTTGATGGCATTTAGGTTGTTTACAAATCTTGGGTATTGGTAACAGTACTGCTATGTTTTGTACATGTCTTTTGGTGAACACAAGTATTCGATTCTTTGGGGTAAATATTTAAGAGTGGAATTGCTGGGTCATTGTTGTGTATGTCCTATGTTAGTAGATAATACGTTTTCATAAATGGCTGTACCAATTTTCGGCCCATGAATACAGTGACACCCTCTTTATATTTTTTACATTCTCATCTATGCTTGATATTATCCACATTTTTAAGTTTAACCATCTGGTGGGTATGTACTGGTATTGTATTACCATTTAAATTTGCATTTCCCTGAAGATTAATAAAGTTGAGCAACCATTTCATATTTATTGACCAATTCAAGTTTTGTTTTTTTTTTGCTCAGGTTATCTATTGGGTTCAGTGTTTTTTCTCACTTATAGGTACAAATTTTTAAATGATATACTTTAGATAAGAGTCCTTTGTTCAATATATGTATTGTAGATATCTTTTCCCGCTCTGTAAATAGTACCAGTTTTAAACTTTCATTTTCTATTTAACATTTTCTACATGTCTTTTGGTGAAATGTCTCTACTGGCTATATAGCTAGGAGCGGAATCTCTGTGTCATAGGTTGTACATGTGTTTAACAGGCACCGTGAAACAGTTTTCCAAAGGGATTATGCCAGTTTATGAAGATACAAGGAGGGTTCCAAAGTATCAGTAATGTTCTGTTTCTTGCTCTAGATACTGGTTATACGGCTGTGTTCATTTTGTAAAGGTTCAGAGATCTATGCACTTAGATTTTTCTGCACATTATAGTTTTTAAAAACCTTAAAACAAAAAGCTGTGTTTTTATATACCTTTGAAGAAGAATCAGGATCCTTTCCATTAAGAAGACCTAATACTTGATTAAGACATGAAGAAAAGTGTTCATACCTAGGTTCAAAATAAAAATATACATCAAGTGATAATTATGAAATTGATACATTAAAATGATTTCTATGTAAATCACACTGTTCAGATGTAAAACTGGTTTTGAAACCGATTAATCAAGATATGTATATTTTGGAGAATGACACAACTTTATTTACCTAAGACAAAGACTGAAACATACACACACACCCTTGTTATACTTTTACATTTCAAGTCAGGAGAGCAAAAAGAATGGGAATAAAGCACATGAAAACATTCTGATTTTAGTCTATTGTGAATCAGTAGAGTCCAAGTTTACTAAATCTAAAAAGGCAGTTTTGTTTATTACAAATACATCTTGGTTAAAAAAAAAAGTCCTAAAATTTGTCAGAGAACCATACCTGATAAGATAATCAGCAATTTTAGGATTCTTAAGAAGATCCATCAGTAGATCAACTGAATACTTTCTAGTTAGTGTGCCATCACCATTTATGAGAATATTAAATATTAGTTGAAAAGTCTGATGAATGTTTCGAGCATGGAACAGCTTAAAAACAAATCAGGAAAAGTATATTATACAAAAAAATTTAAGTTGACCATCCTAAAACTCAACAAAGAGTCTCAATGACTTTTAAAGTATCAGAGAATATAAACTTCAGAATTGCTTTCGTAAATTGCAAAAAAAAAAAAAAAAAAAAGAAAGAAAAAAATTTACCTTTTCCCCAACCTCTTCGTTTAATGTCAAACTGGATAATATTGAAAGTGCAAACACAACCACAGTTAAACTACTATGGGCCAGGAAGCTTATAAGAGTTCGATAAAAAGATTTCACATTATTCTGAGGAAGAAAAAAATTTTTAAATAAATTAGAATTTAAAAAATTATGAGTCTTACATTTTGTTTTAGAAAGTATATCTTACACAGAGTAGGTAAACTTTTATTAAACATTATCAACTTAAGAGATCATTCAAGGAGTAAGATGATACTTTCACATACTGCTTACAGTAGTATAGACAGGTACAATCTAAGTGAAGAGCAGTGTGTAGTCATGGGTTTATGAGCAAATGTTTACCTTCCTCAAACAGTTCCATGGCTCAGAATAACCTCCACCAACAAAATAAGACCAGGTCAGAAAAATCCAGCACATGAGCAAATGAGATATTATTTAATTTACAACAAGTAATACTGAATATTGCATAGCAAGGGACCTGTTCACAAAGCACCTTAAAGAATCAATGAACTTTCCTGATTTAATATATTCTAACAGTGGTTCAGTTAACCTCACTTGAGTGCCTTCACTTATCATGAGTACTAGTAGTGATGTTAGGCACTTACTCATAAATCTTTCTGGGAGAGCTGTAATTGCTTTTGTGGAAATACAAGAGTGAGGTAAATGCAACTGCCATTGGCGTATCTCCCTTTTTTAAAAATAAATTTATTTATCTAGTTATTTATTTACTTATTTTTGGCTGCACTGGGTCTTTGTTGCTGCGCATGGGCTTTTTCTCTAGCTGCTGTGAGCAGGGGCTACTCTTCATTGCGGTGCACAGGCTCTAGGCACGTGGGCTTCAGTAGTTGTGGCTCACGGGCTCTAGAGTGCAGGCTCAGTAGTTGTGGCGCATGAGCTTAGTTGCTCCGCAGCATGTGGGATCTTCCCAGACCAGGGCTCGAACCTGTGTCCCCTGAATTGGCAGGCGGAGTCTCAACCACTGTGCCAACAGGGAAGCGCCATGTCTCCCTTCTATCAGCAAAAAATAATTTAGTATTTCTTGTATTATTCAATATGACAAATAATGGGATGCTACGGAGAAGAAAAACTTTTAGTATTTAACATTTTTATTTTTTTATTTTTTATTTTTTTTTCTTTTTGTGGTATGTGGGCCTCTCACTGTTGTGGCCTCTCCCGTTGCGGAGCACAGGCTCCGGATGCGCAGGCCCAGCGGCCATGGCTCATGGGCCCAGCCACTCCGCGGCATATGGGATCCTCCCAGACCGGGGCACGAACCCGTATCCCCTGCATCGGCAGGCGGACTCTTAACCACTGCGCCACCAGGGAGGCCCTAACATTTTTATTAACTCTTAACTTGTCTTAACTAAACATGTATGAAGGCTGGAATACGTCAAGTTATTTATATGTCAATATGATTCTTTGTTAACTTTGATGGGTCAGCTGGATAACAGAGGAGAATTCTTGTAAAATTTTTTTTAAGAAAAAGGTGGAAAAAATTTTCTTTAAGCATAGAGGCCACCACAAAACTAGAGAGAAACATTTTATAAACTTCTTACCAAAGTCTTTATGTGAGTTTGAACAGAAAGAATGTGCCGACAAAGATTTGCCAATAATCCTAGACAAGGCATTGTCAACTCATCTTCAGAAGACTGACTGTTGTTTTAAGAAAAACAGTAAAAGATAAAAACATTAGGTTCCTTCTAAATTACTCAAAATTAAATAGTCATTTACACATTTAAATTCCTTCCTTTTTCTAAGCAAAGAAAAATCTGATTAACATGTGAAGACTGCCAAGCTTTGAATAGTACTGATCATTTATTTCATGTTTTGAAACTAAATGATCCTACTCAATTGCAGCATACAAATAATAGAAATAATTGTCAGAGTAACCATGTGCTATCTCATCAGTATATTCTTTGGTCAATAAGATTAAATATAAACATAATTTTCAGTTTCAATAAGTTTTTCTCTCTCAATCAATTCATTTCATAAATTTTTGTTATAAAAATTAAAGCTGCTTTACACCATTTGATCCTTGAAATCATCTAAGAGGAATAAATAAGAATCAGCCTCACTCAGTTTAAAAAGTTGGAAAAACTTATTTAAGAAAAATAGAACTATTACACGGTTTTAGTTAAACCAGTAGATTATTTGGTTACACGTTTGGTTGCATACTCACATATGATCAATCAGAAATGTAATTAATTCATCTATATTGGCACCAGAATGCAAAATCTTGACGTTATATGTTAACCTCTGCAGAAGCTGAATGCACTGAGAATAAGAAAATAGCAGTGAATATAAACATATAAAAACACATTTGTGAGCTCACAAGAATGAACTGTGCATATTCTGAGCATGTAACCATTTTAGGAGGCGTTTAGAGCAAGAACTTTTCCATATCTTAAAAAGGTTCTATCTTCACATACAAGTGATGAGACCTTAAACATACACAAGTAATGAGACCTTAGAGTTCATCTCCTGATTCACACATTTCTATATATTCTCTCTCAAACAGCATCTTGTCATCACCCTGGCTCACTTAATCATCTTAAACTTATATGCAAGTTGAAACACATATTCTATCAATTCTAAGATAGATATTTTTCTTATTTTATCATCTTTAAAATTGCATATCAGGTTAACTTGCAATGTTTTTCTTACAACTGATGGCATATTAGGTTGAGAAATATTATGGGTATAAGAGCTTTGAGTCTATGCTAAATAATACCAAATCTGTAGCTTCAGTTTTTGTAGAATGTTTCCTCAATAGATTGAGACTAGGTGCCAACTCAAATTACAATTTTAATATGAATAGCTTACATCTCAAAATGCTGACATCTGTATTTATAAGCCTGTCAAAATAGTCATAATCTGGATATTTCTTAAATTATAGTGCTAGATGTGAATAAAATTCTCTTCTTTAGAAACTCTTAAATAGTAGTACATGTGTGACCAACCAGCTTTTAAATTTATTAATGGTGAGAATTGTGCCTAATCATGCGGTATTATACCAGCATATAGTACACTGTAAGCCAGCAGTTTACAATAGATACTATCAATTTTGATCTGAAAATAAGGAAGGAAGAATAAGCATTAAGTGGAAAGTACTGTGTGGGTGTGCATACCTGCAAAAACACTGAATCATTGTGGCAAGTACTGCTCCGACAAACCACTCCTGCTAGCACACTATTCAGGCTGTATGTATTCTGAAGACAGTCTCTGGTTTCATTGTCTACAGCTGTAAGTTAAAACAAAATGACACAAGATAGATCATTTTTAAAAATAATAATTTAAAATTTATTTCATATTAAATTTACCATTACATAAAAATATCAAATATGATATGGATATTTTGTTTACAAACACCTTCCAATTCAGAAATTTAACCATGGTGGCTATTATATTGGACAACACAGATATAGAACATTTTCATCATCTACTGGACATGCTGCTCTATGTTATCACTTCTGTATCACTGGGTTTTTTTTTTTAAATAAGCATGTATTAATTTTATAATCACACAGAGAAATATCTCCCCTCCACCCCCAAACACAAATCTAGAAAAAAGTAACAAATGAATGAAAATTTTAAAACTAAAGGTAAGGTAGGGAAAAATAGAAAAAGTAACACTTGCATTTTTAGCCTTAGCTCTAAGTTCAGTGTAGTCTATCAAAAAAGGATGATGTTTTGATCACTAGCTACGACTTTCCAGAGTGCTGTAGTTCACACTGACATTATGTACATGCATTTTTAAAAAAAATTCAAAAATAGGCCTGCATTTCCCAAGGTACATTCTTTTCTGTAGACCACTGAACCCTTGATATGCTTCAGATTCTCTGTTCCAATAATCTTAAGAAAGCCTGCATATAATTTTCCCTTTTCAAGAGATCCACAATACAAAATAGTTCTGAGAGGTCCTGCAATGAAGAAATCTTTTGAATGTGAATCATTCTCCAAAAGATTCTATAACTAAATCTGCCCTTTAAAAAAATACTAAATTCATACATCTTCTAAAAAATAAAAAAGAGAAACTAATACATTACCTAGTTGAGATAGCAAACTGATGATACTTAAGATCAGTGAAGCACTTATGTTTGGGTCTTCAAGTAGCTCTACAAGGCAACTTAAGCATTCACTTGGTAGTATCTGATTTGATGTAAACAATCGGGTGAGCTTCTGTCCAGAAATTACCTAGAAAAGAGTCATTAAAATGTGTTAGTTAGGGCTTCCCTGGTGGCGCAGTGGTTAAGAATCTGCCTGCCAAGGCAGGGGACATGGGTTCGAGCCCTGGTCTGGGAAGACCCCACATGACGCAGAGCAACTAAGCCCGTGTGCCACAACTACTGAGCCTGCACTCTAGAGCCCGCGAGCCACAACTACTGAGCCCATGTGCCACAACTACTGAAGCCTGCGCGCCTAGAGCCCATGCTCCACAACAAGAGAAGCCACTGCAATGAGAAGCCCGCGTACTGCAACCAAGAGTAGCTCCTGCTGACTGCAACTAGAGAAAGCCCACGCGCAGCGACAAAGACCCAATGCAGCCAAAAATAAATTAACAAAACAAAACAAAAAAGAGCCCTCTTTAAAAGTCATGAGGGACACAAAATAATTTTTTTTAAAAAGAAAATATTAAAAAAAGAAAAAATGTGTTAGTTAAGAATTGGCAATTTTCACTTCTCCATTTCAAATAAAAATCCAGTTCTTCCAAAGTGCCATTGCCACACTCTTTCCCAATTTAGAAAATTCATACATGTTGTTCCCTCTGCATGGAAGATCACCTATCCCTTCACTCACTAACTAATGTAATCATTCCAGTCTCAATTTTGTTTCTTCCACTGAGCTTTCTCTAATCCTCTTCCACTAACTAGGTTAGGTTTGCCTGTTATACTATCCTATAGTACATTACACTTTTATTTGCTAAGTCAGCAAGCTTTTGCCAACTTAGCAATATTTATCCTCCCCACTACACTGATCACTCCACGAAGGCATAGACTACAAATCAACATTCTACTACCAATATATTTACCGAATAAATGAAGTCCATCTTCTTTGAGGGAGGCAAATGGAAAGTGGAAAGCAGCTAAATCCAAAGGCTTATTCATGGGATTAACTATGTGAGTATTCCTTCTGCTCCCTACCAGACAGTACCTAAGCCCAGAAGTTAAAGATCACAAAGAAGGAAGTTAAAAAAATTTTTTTGAGTAGGCAGGTCAGGAATTAAAAAAATTTATTATTTGTTATTTCACTATTTACTCCTCTCATAACGCTATAAACGTACCACCTACTAGCACCACCTCCCAAAAGGGTAAGCTGGGATGAGGGCTGGGAACAGTTGTCAGACAGCCACTTACTTTCAAAATGCTTTATGAATATTATTCATTATTAAGCAAATCTTTTCTATAAAGATAAGAAAACCATCATTTACTTTAGGATTAGATTATATCTGTTCTAAACGTTTTTATTCTTAAAAGACTTTTTTAAAAAAGACTATAATCAGAATTGTTTTAACATCCCTCTATCTTTCTTTTCTATATCCCTTTTATACCCTTGCCCAGATGTCAGTTTTTCTTGTAAAGCTTTGCTAAGAGATCTTCAGAATATCTGTTCCCACAGAGTATGTATTTTAACGTTAAAGTAAAAGTCTATCAGACTGAAAAAACAGGTCCAAAGGTGAAATTAGATACTGACAGTAAATATTTTGAGGTAAGGAACCTTCGGAGCATTGCCCTTTTGCCTGCTTATACAGTTAGCTCTCTAAAATATTAAGACATCTTCTGCTTTAAAACAATTTCCCTAAGGACTGGACCTGTATTTCAACAACATAAGTATTCTAAGATATAATAATTATTTATTATAAGGTAAAATTTTAAAAAATCACTTTGCATATTTTCCTCTTTACTCATACACACTGAATGCAATGTTTTAATGCAAATAGGACTTATTTCAGTAATAACTAATACTCTGGCACTTACTCTGGCCTGGCTATTGTTCTAGGTACATTATATATGTTAATTCCTTTCAGCTTCATAATAAACCTGTACTAATTGTTTTACAGATGAGTAAACTGAGGCACACATAATAGACAGCGGTATAAATGGGATTCACTGTTCCTGAATCCCTGCTCCATAATCATTACATAAGATTACTGCTGTGAAACACCGTCAAGAATGAGACCAGGGCTTCCCTGGTGGCGCAGTGGTTGGGAATCCGCCTGCCAATGCAGGGGACACAGGTTCGAGCCCTGGTCTAGGAAGATCCCACATGCCACAGAGCAACTAAGCCTGTGTGCCACAACTACTGAGCCTGCGCTCTAGAGCCCGCAAGCCACAACTACTGAGCTCGCGTGCCACAACTACTGCAGCCCGTGTGCCTAGAGTCCGTGCTCCACAACAAGAGAAGCCACCGCAATGAGAAGCCCACACACTGCAATGAAGAGTAGCCCAAGCCCGCATGCAGCAACAAAGACCCAACACAGCCATAAATAAATAAATAAATAAATTTATATATATATAAAAAAATGAGACCAGCTCAGCTCTGCTGATCATTAAAAAAATCCAAAGCTAAGGTTCTGCAAGAAGACAAAAATACTGCAGCAGAAGCGCAGCAGGATAGCAGAGTGAATGATCGTTCACATGATAACCATCTATCACCCTTTGTATCCTCAGATGTTGCTCTCATGAGGTTGCTCTCATGAAGTCTCATGAAAAACATTCACCATTAACACTGTCAACCAAGAGTTAAAATTTAAAAATCTGAGAGCACCAAGGAGTGGTGTGGATGAATGACAGCAAAATTCACATATTGCTGGTGGGAGGATACATCAGTATAACTTGTGGAAAACTGGTGTTTCAACCAGAACTGAACATAAACTTACCCTAAGACCCAGCAATTACACTACGAGGTATATAAGAGAAATGAATATAAACATCCACAAAAAAAATGTGTAAAAATGTTTATAACAGAGTTACTCATAATTCCACCCAGAACTAGAAACAACCCAGATGCTCATGAACAGGATATATATATACTGTGGTACCTCTGTACAATGGAATTCTAAATAGCAATAAAAAAGAATGAAATACTGGCGCATGGGCCACATGAATAACTTTTACAGATTATATTGAGAGGAAGAAGCCAGACACAAACGTACATGTTAATCCACTTATCTGAAACTTTAGGGATAGTTGAAAAACTTATAAGGTGTTGGAAATGTTCTCATACGACAGGTGGTAGCTACTTGATTGTACACTTATGTTTAAAAAAAAAACTATCAAGCTCTTCACTTAAGATTAATGCACTTTATGTAATGTATGTATGTTATCTCTCAATTAAATGGCAGAATTTTTGGTAAACCTCTTGAAAACTTTGGGAACACAGTACCAAGAAGCCAAGCTCCAAGCCCCAAATTTCTTTGAAATCTCTTTCAATTCATGATAACACCCTGTTCAGATTCACAACACAACTGTTTACTCTCAAAGAGAGGTAATGTTTCAGATTAGAATCTAAATTTCTTAACTCCAAATTCTTAACTAAAACTGACAGCTCTGATTATTCTGTGGCTTCTGGAGTCCACTAGTGCACTGTTCTATCCTCATTGAGAAGCAAAGCCCTAGCATTTAACAGCTAACACCTTCATTGTTAGGTTTGTAGATTTGTTGAGGTAATGAATGAAAAAAGAAAAGTGTTAAGAGATAAGCTCCTGAAGTGGTAAGAAAAGAAGCACCAGTGAAGCTTGAGAAAATTCACAGTTAGTGCACTACAGTCACAACAAAGGCTGATGTTGCTGTGCCATTCACTGTTGCCTTCTCTGTAGTATTTTGCAAACCTTTGGTAATTTAGCCTTTTATCATAAGGTTAATAAAACAAATAATATATTTAAAAATTATGTTCAATTTTATGTTAACAGAAGCTGCGACAGATAATTAAAATAAGCTTTGATTGAGTTTAATTACTTTTTATTAAACTGAGGTCATTATTAGTTGGAATTCCCTGAATGCATAACAAATGACAGCAGGAGTTTAAGAGCCTAAAAACAAATAGGATCACAGAAAGCTGTGATTATAACTTTTAGCATAAGATAAGTACACTCTAGATGCAAATCACTGGGAACTAACAGAAAAAGTGACAATTCAGCATTTTAGGACTGAAAAACTGAGCAATAAATTTTGGTAAAGAAAAACTGTGATTACTAGTAAGGGAGATTGCTTTCTAATCCAGAGAAAGTTTAAATAATAATTTTCAAGCCCGAGTTCAACATGAGTTCAAATAAAAGCAGTAAGCAACAGGTTCAGATTGTAAACTGCCTAGTGACAGGGGTAAATCAAGCTTTAATCGTTACTCCCCATGACCTCCATCTCCGAGAATTGCTGTACATTTTGAGAAGGCTCTGTTACAATGGAAAAACCAACGTAAGAAGCAAAGGAAAAGATAACAGCTCTAGCTCTTTCCTCTACCAACTCCAAATACGGCCTAAATCCCCCAACCTTTTGTCTCAACCTCCCTCTTTCTAGGGCTATCAGTAGTTACTCATCCCTTGCTGCAAGTCAGCTGAACGCGGAGGGGCTTGGGGCGGGATAGAGGAGGGTGGGAATTCAAAGCTGACAATCTTCAGCCTTCTTTACGAATACAAAAAGGCAGCGGAGGGAGCGAGCTGTCCTTTGTTTTCTAGGCTGAGACCACTACATCCCGGCCACCAAGTGAACGAAGGCTACGAGGAAGCCCGTCTCGTCCGCCACCCCGAAGGCCCTCACCTCCAAGTGCCGCAAAAGCTGGGTGGCGTTCGCTTCCGACTTAACTGCTTTATACTGACTAATGGTCAGAAGCAAGGACTTCAAGCAGGCAGTGCTGTCCATCGGGACCCGCCACAATCCCGCTTCGGAGCTACCGTGCCGGCTCGGTCCTCCAGCTTGCCCCGCGCTTTTTAAAAAAATTTCCGCCCCCACCCACTCGCTCCCAGAAGCTTCCGGTTCCGGTCGAGCTCCGGAAGTCCCTGGGCAACCTGGGGAAGGGAACCTTCTAGGAAGGGAAGGGAGGGGAGGGGCGTGGTGGTGGAGGGAGAGTGAGGTGGGGATCGAGGCCCTTTGTGAGTCCGTGAGGCGGGCTGGGAGTTGTCCTTTTAGAGCCCCTGATCCGAAAAGCCGCGAGGTTTCAGTTCGAGATCCCGTGAAGATGAGAGGTCTCGCGAGAAGTGCAATTGCGGCTCCACCTGTGAAGGGGCGGTGGGCCGGTGGGCACCCGGGGGGTGTCTGTTAACCAGTGCGCTGTGTTTGCGTTTGCTTCCTCGGCCTTCACGCTGGATGGCCAGTTTTTACTTTGTGCATCATCCTCTACTTGAGAAATGGTCGCTTCCCCTTAGTCTAGACACGGTGAGGAGCTCTGAGGAGGAGAATCTTGGGCTCTAGAATTTGAGGCGGCCTGGGAGGGGCCTCTTTTTAAAACCGCTCATTTGTCCACCCCTTCTACTCTGGAATGTTTGTTTCTTATAGTAAACCTATGGCCATTCGGATTCGGTGGCAAGTTAGTCATGCCCTTATGATAGTGGTTGTCAAATTTATTTGAGAAAGCTGGTCCAGGTGACTCCTGGGCCAAGTGTTGCTCCGGAGGGTGTTCTGATTAGCGTCAGTTTTTGTAAGTGAAGGTGCTGTTTTTATCTGGCGTAGTTGATTGTTTTATTAATCTTGGTGTCTAAGAAAATGGCACTGTTCGCGGTTTTTCATCAGAGATAATATTATGCATGTATATATAATGAAATGAGTCAGGTTGGTTCTGGAGCTTTTTGCTTAATGTATGCTAGTGTTGAATGAAGCTTTAAAAGCCAGTTTGGATAAAATTTTAAGAATAGGGTACACGTCCTTTTAATTAAACCATTTGTCAGAAATCATGTTTTGTCAATTCAAAGAAAGTATTCTACGTCACTGTATTTTTAAAGGCAGGAATTATTTTTATATTAAGTTAAAAATTAAGTCTGAAAGCTTAAAATAATAATTGAGGCGTAAATCATTGGGTAATTAATGTATTTATGCATTTATTCATTCTGTAAACAATTGACTATAAAATGCGCTAAACCTTCCAGTCAGGGAACCGGCTGGGAAGGAACTGTCTAATCAAGGAAATGTACTAAGTAGATCGTACATGTGGAATTCATCGCACAAATTAGAGGCATCATGCAGTTGTGGTGAAGAGTGAAGCCAGGCTGTCTGCTTACAAATCCTAGCTGTACCTTTTACTGTAGGATCACAGGCAAATTCTCACTGCTTCAGTCTCTTCATAAAGTAAAATTTGACTAACAGTAGTATCTGTTTCATAAAGTTGTTCCTTCAGTAAATCATTAGAGCCTAGAATGTGCTAGGCAGTGGTCTAGGCACTAGATTCAGTGAATAACGTAAAAATCCTATTGTCATAAAACAAAAATCCCACCATTACCTTCTGATAGGGGAAAGAAAAATAATAAGCACAGTAAAGAAAGCGAAATGGAGAAAAAAGAGAATTATTCTTCTAGAGTTATGGTTAAAAGGAAGGGAAGTGGGAGGTCAGGATAGAGAAAACAACATTGGAGGAAATATCAGTACTACAAGGAGTTGAAAAAGAGACCTATGCTCTCTAAGGGGAAAGATTTCTAGGTAGAATAGCAAGGGCAAAGGCCTTGAAATGGGAGCCTGAGAATGTGTGTAAGGAACAGCAAGGACACCACTATGGCTGGAGTAGAGAGCAAGTGTGAGAGTAGTAGAGATGAAATCATGTCAAGTTATTATAAAATGAGTTAACCAACGAAGAATTTAGAAGTTGCCTGGCATAGTTATGTTCTCAGCAAGTATTAGTTACATCTTAGCTCCTTGGCAAATACAGTGATAGCAGTTTGGCAGTGTCATATTTTTCACTAATAATGACAAATACATCATGATTATCCCCATTTTGACCTGAGGGAAAGGGTCAAAGCTGTTTGCTGTAAGTGCCATCTTTCTTCGAAATCTTGCGTTTTAACTTGAGCAGTCACAAATTTTGCATCTCTTCCGTATTTATTTTAGTGTAAAATAACGTCTTTCTCAAAAAATCTTCACCAAAAATTGATGTAAATTTAGTAGGGTATACCGCTTGTGGTAGCTGTGAGCAGAAGTATCTTTTGTCGGAGATACTTGCGTATCCTAATATGAGAAACAGAGCCATGTTTTAAGACCCAAAAAGATGGGAAAGGAGGAGGAGGAGATGAAGCTGGGTCCAAATGACTGAAGGCTTTATTAACCTTGAGCTTGGACTCCATCCTGAATTCAGTGGTGATCTCTGGTTTTAAACTGGGGCCTAATCTAGTTAGGTTTGTGTTTTAGATTGATTACCCTGGTAGCTAGACAGGCTATGATTCTGAGGAGGATAAGACCAGAAGTAGGGAGAATATTTAATATACCGGAATCTTTCCAAAGGATAGCCGAGATAATTGAAGTGGAGATAGCAAAAAGATGACAAATTTGAGAAATATATATGAGGTGAAATAGGCAGGACTTAGTGAATGATTTCAAATGTGAAGAGTGAGGAGAGGGATGAAACTAGAAGGGATTCCAAGTTTCTAGATTGGGTGATAGAGAAGATATAGAAACTGCTGAGGTAGTCAATATTAAGTATTCAGGTTGTATTTTATGTTCAATGGAATTTAATATAGCTTATATAGTCTTGTACCATTCTCATTAAATTTATTCCTGAGTACTATGTAATTTTTGTTACTGTGAGTGGGTTCTCTTTTTCTCCTATAAATTTTTTATTTGTTATTGCTACTGTTAAAAGAGAAACTGATTTTGGGTATGTCTTTTATCCAGCCTACTGACTAACATTCCTTATTGATTCAGTTTTGCTTCCTCTCTTAGATTTTCTAGCTATATATCATCTGCAAATAATAATTTCATCCCTTCCAATATTTGTTGTCATACTTTATTTCATTAGTGTAATCTTTAAAGTATGGAATAATCATAATGATATTGAACATTGTAGTCTTATTACTTAATTGAATGGGAATGACCAGTATTTTAACACTTAGTATAATTTATACTATTGTTGTGAGATAACTATTCTTTAAAATGTTTTGGCGATTGCCTTTTATACCAGTTTCACTTAAAGATTTGCCGAAATGTCTGCTAAAAAAATTATTAAATGTTGATCTTATTTTTCCCTTTAAAATAATAATGAAGTGGATTATATTGATTTTATTTTTAGGATAATAATAGCTAACACATATTGAGCATTTGCCATGTGCCAAGCACTGTTCTAAGAACTTAACTGTTTAATCTTTATAATGTCATGCTTTAGGTACTATTATGATCTTCATTTTACAGATGGAAAAAACTGAGAGCGAGGTGAAGTAATTTGCCCAAGGTCACACAAGAAGTAGTAGCAAACCTTATATTTGCTATGCTGCAGATATTTTATTCAGGATTTTATATTTATGTTTGGGAGAATTTAAAATAATTTTTCTTTATTCTCTCTTTTGGAATTTGGATTGTATGTTACTTATGAAAAATGAATTGGAAATTTTCCATCTTTTTTTCTATGCTGTAGAATAATGAGAATCAAATAGAATCATTTGATCCTTGTAGATTATGTACAACTGGCCTATAAAATCAAGCTTGATAGCTTATTTAGTGGTAGATCTTTAGAAAATATTTGACTTTGTAATATGGTTATTGATCTGATAATTTTTTCTATCTTTTCTTGTGTTAGCTTTGGAAATAAAAATTTTTAGCATACCAACTATTTCTCTAAATTTGAAAATTTATTGATGTAAAGTTCCATCAGTATACAATAATTCTCTTAATCTCTTCTTTGTAGATTTGAATTTCCATTTTCATTATAATGTTATCTGTTTTCTTAGTGGGGCTTTCCAGGGGTTTGTCTGTTTTATTCAGTTTTGAAGAAGCAACTTTGGTTTTATTAAATTTTTTTTTCTTCAGAATCACTAATTTTACTTTTATCTTTAAATTTTTCATCCATATAAATATATTTTTCTTTTATTCTTTTTATAATTTTTTAGAAGTTGAAGACTTAGTATATTTCCATACTATATTTTTATTAAAGATTATTCATGCCAGAAAAATTTAAAAAGACAGTAGCTAAAGTGAGTATCCGCATTTTGTAGTTAAAAAATGTTTAATTATTTTAATCATTCTGGTAAATATTTTTTAAATGCTAATATTCATTCATTTATCAAATATTCACTGAATGCTAGTTATTTTTCAAAGATCTTAGAGTCTGTTGGGAAAGTAGCAAACCAGAATAAGTGCTTTTCAAGAGAAATAGAATGCTGTAGGAACACATAATATTTTTTTAAGGCAAAATATTAAGTATGCAATTCCTTCATCAAGGAGTGGCATGAAATCCCTCTTCTTTGTACATTTTTATTCCTGTCTGTTCTTTGTATTTGATGTAGGTATTTTTCCTAATTTATAGTTCAGGAAACACATTTAAGGGAGTTAAGCAAAATTTGCTTAGGAGCTTACAACTCAAGGGCTGGGAAGCTCCTTTATTTCTTCTGGAAAAACTTAAAAAGAGCATATCTTCAATGCTGAATAGTAAAATGGAATTTTTTAATGTCTCATGACCGGGGTTTAAGTCATATTAGATGAATCATACTGTATGATTCATGAACTGTATGTATCATGAACTGTATGTGTCATGAACTGTATTTTTGATGAATGTGCAGAGTTTGTAGAATACTGAATATTGTACTAAGGGAATTGTATCAGAGGTGTGAACCCAGAGCTGATTGTTAATTCATTTACCCACTATATATTTAATGCTAGCTTGAGTGGCATGTACATTTCTAGGTTCTGGGGGTACAGCAGTGAATCAAATAGACAAAAAATGTCTACCCAAGTAGAGCTTTTATTTTAATGGGAGATATAGCAAAAAAAAAAAAAAGAGACATAAGTAAAATATATTAACATTAGTAATAAGTGCAGTATAGGAAAAAACAGGGAAGGGGGATAGGAAATATCAGAGTCAGGATGGAGAATTGCAATTTTAGTTAGGGTGGAGTATTGATCAGTATTTGCTGCATAACAAATCATCTCAAAACTCAGTGGTTAAAACCATGAACATTTATTTCTTGGTCTGTGGGTTGAGTGCAGTTAGTCTGATCAAGGCATGACTTGGCTGGGTAGCTCTGCTTTAGCTGTTCTGTGGGGTAGGGGAGATATCTTGAGCTCAATTTCAGTTATGACAAGGTGTCTACTAGACATCTGGGAGCTATTCATTGGGCTGTTGAATATATTATTTGTAGTTAAGGGAGAGGTCAAGGCCAGATATAAAAATTTAAAGCCTGGAGACTAAATGTTATAGGGTGAGTAGGATAGAAAAGACTGAACCCCAAAGTACTTAAGTATTTAGAGGTTGGAGAGATGTGAAGAACCAACAAAAAACAGAAGTAGTTGCCAGAGGACAGGCGACGTATCTTGACCCCATGGTTGTCTATAGCGATCCATCTTAGCTGCAGCATCTGGGCTGCTTTTGACTTCTAAAAGAAGACTCTAGGTCGACAAAGAAGGAAGTCTTAATCTACATACAGGTTCACTCTTTACTTCTGCCTTCAGAGACCTTGAACTATGCAGAAGGATGGGTGGCTTCATTCTTTAAATTAATATTGCATGCTTAAAGTGCGCCAGGTACTAGGCACTGGGGATGTAGCAAGAGATTTAGAAAAAGAAAAAAAATTTTCCTGACTCTGGGAATTCCATGCTAGTGAGGGCATGGGGCCAAATCTAAAACTAAGAGCTTATTCAATAGGCATAAACAGCAGAACGGAAATTCCATTGGCCCAGGTTCCAAAGATTCAAGGCAAAGAAATCAGTGGTAGAAAATTGGCAGAGGTCTAGGCATGGGGTCATTTGGATACTGTGTCCCCACTATGGTTAAAACAATTCAAATATGTACTAATATTAAATTGATTTTACCCTTTACACAGAGCTAGGAAACAGTCAGTACAGTTAATGTCAACTCTTAATTTTCAGAAATGTTAACCTTCATCACAAAGCCAGAAAACCTAAATAAACCAAAATTATTCTCCCTTTGTAATTATTCTTCTTCCTGTTTTCTCTCCCAACTATCAAGTATTATGATTAAGCTAATTTGCCAAACCATGAAATTAACTTTCTTACTTTTCAGACAGTTCCTGATTTTTTTTTTTTTTTTTTGCGGTACGCGGGCCTCTCATTGTCGTGGCCTCTCCCGTTGCGGAGCACGGGCTCTGGACGCGCAGGCTCAGCGGCCATGGCTCATGGGCCTAGCCACTCCGTGGCATGTGGGATCCTCCCGGACCGGGGCACGAACCCGTGTCCCCTGCATCGGCAGGCGGACTCTCAACCACTGCACCACCAGGGAAGCCCTGATTTTTTTAAGTACATTTCACAGACTTCAACTCTAGATTAAGAATACAAGGTTTGGATAATTTGGGTAAATGTTTTATCCCGCATTTTCACATCTAATTTCATATCCCCAAATCAGAAGTTTTCCTAAAAAAAAAAAAGGTACTATCCATTGTTTCTGAATCTCATTTTTCAGATAAGTAACGATGAAAATGACATACTTTTATTTTAAGGTTAGGTATGGTAATCATTTTTAATTATAACTAGTATTTGTTGAAAGCCTCTTTTGTGCAGAGCAGGGCCCTTTGCACATCTCATTTAAAAATTTCTAGTCTTTTAGGAAATAGATATTATCAAGTTCATGAAATGGGTATATATCTGTTTCCTGAATTAAAATGTGAAGTCATTTTCCGAGACAGGGCTGTCCAAAGTAGAATATGCACACCTGAGATATGTGAAACTGACTATTAGGGTGTGGGAACAAATATTAGAAGTTTTCTTTTTGCTTATTATTTATTTATTTATTTTTGCGGTATGCGGGCCTCTCACTGTTGTGGCCTCTCCCATTGCGGAGCACAGGCTCCAGACGCGCAGGCTCAGCGGCCATGGCTCACGGGCCCAGCCGCTCTGCAGCATGTGGGATCTTCCCGGACCGGAGCACGAACCCGTGTCCCCTGCATCGGCAGGCGGACTCTCAACCACTGTGCCACCAGGGAAGCCCCTTTTTGCTTATTTTAATCTCATTCTTTTTTATTTTATATTATAGTAGTACCTACAATAGCATGACTAGCATAAATGAATTGCTATTCATATATTTTCAGTGTATTCACATATCTTCAGAATTTACTCCTTTAGAAGTATGTGATCCAAAAAATTGGGGACTTCTCCAAAATCTTTAACCTTGACAGAGAATCAAGTTGGATTTGGGTAGGGTCATTGTTGGTGGGAGAGTCAAGTACATATTGTATTCTCCATTCCATTCTTGATTATCATCTCCACGTGTCATATCTTTACATTCTGTCTTGTTTCTTTTTTTTCATTATTGTCTAACAACTGTTATGACAACATAATACTTTTAAATTGCTGAAAATATTCCACTTTTGGAGAATTTGCTTAGGGGTAACATGGTCCTTCTAACAGTCCAGGCTACATTTTTGAACAGCATGGTTTTGGCAGTGCTATCTGTAATTAATGTGAAACTGATGGGTAGTTTAATATTTGGATTTTTTTTCAGGTGAATTCTAACCTGTGTGTATTTTTGTAGGTACAATACATTCCATATATTTGTAACAAATTAATGTATATATTCTGTAGGTTTGCTTTTGTAAGTCCAGGAATAGTGACTGAATAGATCTGAAGAGAATCATATACCTGCTTCAGACAAGATGCTAATTTTGGCAAGGATGTTCCCTATATTGGCAGATTTATAAATATGGGGCATTGGGTATGCATTGCAAGTTTCTTGCTTCCTGGTGTAAACTCCCAGATAATGCTAACAATGATCTTTGCTAAATGACAAGAGCTGAGATGGACAGTGAGTACCCTGATATTTTGGGGCAGAAAATATGTTTGGTTTCTGATAACTTTTGCAAAGATTTTCCAACCATTGTCTCTCAGTCCTGGAGTCTACTTAAGCAAACTGTGTATTTTTTCCTTGTGGGAAAATAGTGTTTTGGCCTCCCTTGCCTAGGTATGTTCATTTTGAGGCCTTGCCAAGAACCTAAACAAATACAAAATGGAAGAAATTAATGGAAAATTAGAGAATGAAATAATCAGTATATTTCACCTATTCTTCACACAGCTGATAAACTAATGGTACAACCTCAACATGTTATTCTTTGAGTTTAACCTGATGGCCCTAGCCCTTCTTGTTTACCTGCATCTATCTAACGTGAGAAATAGACTTTGAGAGTGCTAGAGCCATAGAACACCTGCTTTACTTCTTTCAAAGCCACCGAGAATGGCTGTTGCTGCTTGGCTAGCTGATATAGTCAGATCAGTAATGGTTAAAAGTTTGGTTTTAAGGAACTCCCATCAAAATGTCTTGAGTTATTCCTAGAAAATGTCCTCTTCATAGTTTTTTCAGCCTTGAACTGGTTACTGTACTTCTCATATGTGGCTAAAACATCTCACATCTCAACTTTAAGGAGTGTTTTGGAATTCTTTTGGTAAAATCTAGCAGAAGTGATAAGTAGCATTATCAGGGTGTGCTTTATTAACAGACCCATGAACTTTTGGAGTACATTTAATTCAGTGCTGAAATAGTAAATTCAGCTTTTAAAATAGCTTTTAAAATTTTACCAAGTTGCATGTTCAAGATTGTTTATTGCAGCATTGTTTATCATAGCAAAAAAAAGCAAACCCACAAACAAACACAAACTGGACACGATGTATTTATCAATAGTGGTCTGGTAAAATGATAAATTTTTAACAACGGCATATTATGCAGTTTAAAGAATATGGCAGATGAATATGTGCTGATGTGGAAAATGCAAAGTGCCGAACATATGCAAACTAAACTGCCATTTATACCATATGGGATATATTTGAAAAAATTTTCTGTCCCAATTCTTAAAGTCTCATTATTACCATTCCTTTTCATACAATAGCTTTTCTCTAAGGTAGAGAATTGTAAGAAAAGTGAACTAATTCCGCCACAAATTTAAACAAAATTAAATGAAGATGATGATAGGAACACTTACATAGTCCTTACTATGTGCCAGGTACTGTTCAATTACATGTTTTAAACATGTACTCTTCACAACAACCCTGTGAAGCATGGATCATCTTTATCTCTACATTTTTCAGATGAGGAAACTGAGATGTTAATTCCACACAAGCTAGTATGCATAGCTAGTATGTGTTGAAGCTGACTTACATACCCTTGCAGACTGGCTCCAATGTCTCTGTGCTCTTAACTACCAATTCTATGCATCCTCTCAACTTACTTTTTGACATTGATGGAAACTAAATGAGATACTTTGTCATTTTTCTTTCTTGTAGACAAATGATTTGTTGTGTTTATATAATACATGATACCTAATAACAGGATGGTCCTATTTTTATTGCTGAAAACAATCTGTTATATGTTCATTTAATTAACCTTTCATTTTAACTCATTCATTTAGTTAGGTAGTTCTCAACTGTGGGGAATTTTGTCCCCTAGAGGACATTTGGCAGCGTTTGGAGACATTTTTGGTTGTCACAGTGGGGCTGAGAGATGGGAGATAGTTGCTACTGACATATACTGGATAGCTAGGGATGTTGCTAAACATCCTAAAAATGCATAGGATAACTTCGCGTAACCAAGATTTATCCAGCCCAAATGTCAGTAGTGCCAAGAAACCCTGATTTAGTTGGCATAAGGAAAGTTCTCAATAATTGGACTCCTGTCCCGAAAAATACCAAGTATATTATTTTGTTTTCAAGCTAGTAGCATTGAGAAAAGCAAACTTTATTTTTACTGTTTTTTACACTGGTATTTTTCACTTTTCCCACCTGGCATTGTGTGATCTGTAAGTGCCAGAGCTGACAAGGGTAGCAAATTCATGGGACCATGGAACATCACCCACACATTGAAATGTAACCTTTTTGGCCAATTAGAGCCTCTAACTTGGTCAGGTGACTTAAGACGATCATTTGAGTGGATTTAAAGGCAATGTACTTATATAACATACAGTTTAGGGAGGTGACAGGAGTGCTACAATGTAAATGTTTAAATGAATGATTGAAAAATTATAGACGAGCTGTGCCTACTTTGATGTGAATTTGCACAGCTTTAAAAGTAGTGAAAGAAAAGCCTTTACAATTTAAAAACTTGTTATAATTTCAGTAGGTAAGAGGAAAAGTAGTAACTGGAAGTTCAGATAGAGGGAGCAGTAAGAAAGGTATTTTACTGTTTCAAGAAATGGATGGCAATACCTTATTTTTCAACCAGTAAAACAGCCTGCAGATAAAATCATTTTGGTTGGTGGATAAAGGTGTGCCGTAAATTGACACTGAACTTTAACTTGCCCTATGATCAACCAGCCAGAACCTGAATAGTTCCTGCGGAAGAGCTGTTTCTCAATTCCAGGAAGGCAGAGTAAATGTTACGTTTCCTGCTGACGGGGAAAGTCTATTGAAATGAATACACCAGGGGCAACTGGATTCACCATTTCTCCCATGTTAACACTGATTTTACAGGTTTCCTTCAGCCTCTTCTAGAATGGTAAGGGCTTCGGATTATTTCAGAAGTACAGTGGTAACGTTTCAGGCTGGCTACTTCCTTTCTGTTGCTATAGGCACTTACACCTTCGTTCCCAGCAGAGGCTGTAAAGTGCTACTGCTGCCGCTGTTGCCTGTAGGGCTTGCCACACATATTAGCTCAGCTTCTGGGAAATGATGGGATTGATGATCCTCCTCTGGAAAACCTTTCATCACAGAGATTCACATCAGGTTGTATTTTAAAGCAGGCTGAAAAAGAAAGCCATTAGCCTTTCTTAACTCTTAATTCAGTATCCAAATAGCTTCTGATTTATTGATTAATTAATTTTATATCTTTTTCTTTTTCAAGCTGAACACTGAATAGCTTAGCAGAGGCCTTCCATCCTCTCTGCCTTGTTGCCAGAGGATTTTCCTCCTTTCTCTTCAGCCTCACTGTGATCTGTGCAAACAGCTACTAACTGAAGGAGAGCTTATTAGAAGGGGAATTAGCCATGTCTGAGCTTTTAAATTCTGAAAATGAGAGGATTGTTTCTTCTGGAAAAGGCACACGTTTGAATGCTCTGGCTATGAAATAATGCCTGTTACTTTTTATTAAAATAACCAGGGAGGTTAAGGAAACCATAAAAGAAAAAGTTTGATCACAATCCTACAATTCTCAAAGCCATGTCCTTTTCTATACAGCTTTATTAAAGAAATGAAGCAGATCTGATTTAGTGTGAAAGGATAACAAGGTTTGTCCAACCTCTCTCTGCTTCATTATGGGCTCTAGGTTGTATATTTCAACCGTATTTGGATAGAGAATGCAAATTTTAATAGGCATATGACTTTGTATACTGAGTTTTTAAAATAAGACTAAAAGTACAAAATAATGTACAGAACTAGATTCTGAATAGGTGAATTATATTCATACAGCAAGAAGTGTTTTATTAGGGATGGGCAAGAAACTAAGAGGTGTTAGCTCCATTTTAAATGAGGGAATTTAGTGTGAGTTTGTGTGTGTGAATCTTTGCACTTGTGTTTTGATTAAGAAGTATCAGCTAACATTGAATTGTTGGAGAATTACCCTTGTTTCTCCAGCCTTTCTGTGTAACTGAGAGCTGATGTGAGTCAAACACAGAAAATAGCTGGTATCATGATTAGGAATACTTGTTTTTCAGATGATCCCCTCAGGACTTCTTTTAGCCCTTACACCAGAAACTGAGTTGTCCCCTCTCCATAAGTTTGTTAATGATAGGATTCTCAACCCTCAAGGCTTAGGATGGTTCAGGTCCTACAGTTCTTTCTTCCCCTCTATGTGTTGTTGGCTTTTTCTGACTTTTTGGGAGACTCGGCCTCATTTAAAACAATGTTCCTTTGAGTAACTACAATCTGAATTCTTAACAGGTGACTTACAAGTGATCTTGTGGAATATATTTTCTTGATTTAAGAATTACCTCTGCTGAATTGCCTTTTAGTAATGGGTCTCCAAAAGCTCTATCAATCTAATTTATGGGTGTATATTAATATGCTGTTAGAGAAACTGGCTACCCAGTTACTGAAATAAGCAGTCTAGAGGCAACAAATGAGAAACTTTATCCAGTCTTGTGCTTGGCAGCAAGACACTCTAGGTCTGTTTTATTTATGCTATTGCTGCCACTTTCTTTTCTTTTTTCCTCATCATTTCTTTCTTTGTCCCATAGCACCAAGCAATAGTTTTACCTGCTTTCACTCTAACACTTCCTGGGCTTATGTACAGTGGGATCAGAAAGGGAAGTCAGCCTAACAGAGGGCAATGGAGTTTGGAGGCTTGAACTCTCAGCAAAAGAGATCAAATGGAACTAATTTTAGAAGAATTGGTCTTAGGGTAGTTAAATAGAGAGCAATATAAATAAATGGATATGCTAATAATACACTATTCCTCTTTGTTTTCGTTTATTTTGCCTCAGTATTTTTTTTCCTTCAGGAAATATCCACAACATCCATTGATATCTGAACTAGAAAATATGCAAGAGTTCTTTACATCCCCATCTCTCATTAATGGAGAGAGAATCATACGATTTTGGGGAAAAGTAGCTAAATGTTATTTTTAGACTAAAAGAAAACAATGAGTGCTATCAAGATTATGTTAAAGAGAAACTTCTTATGCCTCTGGGAAATACATTATTACAAACCATTTGGGAAGCCATTTAGCAATATGCACCTAGAGGCCTAAAATATTTGTGTCTTTTGACCTAGGAATTCTATTTCCTGATAATTTACTGTAAGGAATTAATCATAAATATAGAAAAGCCTTCATAGGCAGTGGAGTTTATCACAATACTAATTTATAATGAAAAAAATGGGAAACAATCTTAATGTCCAACTGTAAGGAAATGGGCAAGGAAACCCCAGTCAACCAATTGTTATGTAGCCATTGAGAATGTTTACTAGGAGTATAAAATAACATGAAAGATGCTTTTGATATAGTGTTCAGTGGTGAAAAAGGTAATGTAGAGTATTCCCTATTCAATATGATTACAAATTGGTAAGATATACCTATGCTTGGAAAAAATTAAGCATATTAAAATATAGGCAGTGATATATGTTTGGATGATGAAACTGTGATTTTTGTTTTATAGCAGTTTCAAAATTTTCTGTAATGATTATGTACTATTTAGATAGTGGGAAGAAAGAATGAAATCCTTCTACCTTCCCACTAAAAGTATTACTTTCCTTACAGCTTTAAACAGCAGTCGTAAAAGTCAGTCTGCAAGCTTTGGAATAAGACTTGCAAGAGAATATTGTGCAGCATGGATTCTCTACCAGAAGAATTTTTTGTGAGGTAAGGGATGGGTTGGCAAAAAACCAACTGCAGTTGTTGCATTTTGAAGACATAACATTTGTCTTTTTCACATAACTTTGGGAAGCTAGTGTGAATGAGATACCCTTATGTTTCAAGACAATTTAGCAATTTTGATTAGTGGGAGATGTAAACTGGGTAAAATCTAATTTTAGAAAATTTCTCTAAGGACCACACCCTGGCTAAATAGCTAAGAATTGAAAGATGTACCATAGTTTGCTACACCTGGGCCATTCTCAACAAAGTAATGTTTTATTTATCATTTAACAAGCACTTACATAGACTTACCTTTTGCCAGGCATTGTTTTAAATGCGTTTACAAACATTAACTTATATAAACTTCATAACAACTCAGTGAGGTGGGTACTATTATTATTCCCATTTTATAGAAGGTAACCTAAGCGCAACACAGAAGACTCTACTGAGTGGTTCAGCTGGGCCTAGGCTAAATGTCAATCTGTCCCCTCAAATTAGGGAAAGTTCAGCCTGCTTGTACCTCTCCCATATAATACTAAAGAGCAGGTTAGTATTGGAGATCTCCTTGCCACCTTTCACCGTCTCATATAATAAGCAATGTGTTGTTTTACAAGTATTTACTTACCTCCATGGTACTTAGGGAATAAAGACTAAGACAAAATGTATGTACTGAGAGAGAATTATAATATAGTAGGAAGATATATAAAAAGTTATTTTATCTTTAGGCAAAATGCATGCATAAGCGTTATAGTAGAAATACTGTGGCTATATATAGAAAGGAACAATAATTATTGAGTGGGGTTCAGTGGGTTTCCACAAGGTGACATTTGAACTGAACTTAAAAGGATAAAGGTGGCTTTTGATGGGTGTAGAAACAGAGCAGATGGGAGGTCATTTGGCTGAGGAAACAGCAAGAAAAAGTATTTAAGATAAATTCTTGGGGAGGATTTTGACTCCTGGTAAGGAGTTTAGCTTTATTTTGTGCAGAGCCATTGACATTTGAAGAAGAGAAATGAAATTTTACACTGTATTTTAGGAAGACTACCTCTGTTGATAGTGGGAAGGATGACAAGATATGACAATTGTAATAGCTCAGGAAGTAGTTAATGAAGGCTTGTATGATAGGAATAGTAAATAGTAAGAGAGGAAGGGTTTATAGAACTAGAATCAACAGAATTCTTTGACTACTTAAATATGAGAAAAAGGGGCAAAAGAGTAGTAGAGTTGGTTTGAAAATTTCTAATGACCGGAAGGAAATATGTAACATTAGCTAATATGAAGATCACAAAAGGAGACAGGTTTAATGTGTGTTGAGAAAGTAAGAGAGCACAGATAATGAGTTCAGCTTTGGACATGAGCCAGACTGAGTTGTCACTAAGATATTCTTATGGAGATTGTCGAGTAGGTGGAAGGAAACGTGTAGCTGTAGCATCAAAGAATGATTAAGTCTGCAAAAATAGATTTGTGAATCATTAGAATGGGGTGCTATTTGAGTTCATGGAAGTTTGCTCATTTATTTGTTTTTATATTTATTCATTCAATAACTATTTGAGTGCCTACTTTATGTCAGATATTGGGCTAGAGACTTGAAGGTAAGGTAGTTCAATAAGAAGGACCTGAATCCTATCTGGGAGTGTTTACTCATGGGCATAAATAGGATTGATTTAAGTAGAAAATGTACTAAGAAAAAAGAGGGCTAAAAATGGAACATTACTGTATACTATATATATTCAATATTCCAGGTATATTGTTATACCAAAATTTCAGCTTCTCCCAGCAGACGAAGAAAGTACACAGGTGGTAAATGTAGCAGAATAGCAAAAGAAAAATACTAGCCTTGCACTTAGTTTTAGCTTTGCTTCTTTCTAGTGTATGACCTCTCTGGACATTAATTTACCCGTCTACAGAATAAAGTAGCTGCCATATATGACCACTGATGTACCTTCCTGTTCTAATACATGGGGAGCATGGTTTGATAGTGTTAATGTAAGCAGTTCTATATTAAATATTATTAAAATAATAGATGAATAAGGTGAATGAAAGGAAGAGAGATAGCCAGTGGTACAAACTGAGAAGTGGACAGCTGGAGGGGCTAGGAGAAGAACCAATAGCAGCAAAGGATGTGGAGGTTTTCAAGGAGGGGTGGAGTATATGATGGATAATGTTAAGTAATGCAGAAAAGCTAGGTAGAATGAAGAGCTAAGACAAAGCTATTGTAGTAGCAAATACGATTTCATTAGCAACTTTTACTAGAGCAATTTCAGTGTTGGGGAGGCAGTACAGATGAGTTAAGTTTTCATATCAAAATTTGTTATGGAACCTATGGAAAATATAGAAGCTCATGTTCCACACGTTTGATTAAGAAGCTCTGAAGTAGAGTTTGGACATCTGGATGTTGCCAAAGCTTCACAGGTGATTTTAATATGCATCTGGGACTGAGAACTACTGGGTTAAGGAGTGAATTATCATGAAATGGAGTTAGCAAGTAGAGTATCCATTTTGAGTACCTTTTGTACTCTTAAACATGGAGAGGCTTCAGAATACTGCTGCAGTATTTTTCATTCCTTGATAACACAGTTCCTTGTGTTCCTTTTTGGAGTGGGGCTTAGAAGTGTAGGAAAAAACAGTTAACAGGTTTCTCTTTACCATGACATTTTAAAGAGCACTGAGACTCATACTGTGAAATATTGTTTGTGTGTATAAATCATCTTTTGTTGAAACTTTCACTGTGTGGACAATACTGTATTGTTTATCTGTCTCAGTTTCCCCTGACACAATCTTCACATAGTAAATGATAAATGATTTTCTGTCAAATGAGTACATAAATATGAAGTAAAATAGGATAATATCTACAAAGTACAGTTCTGAATAAGTCAATCAATTGACATAAGTTTCTCACCTCAGTTTTATCTCTGCTAGTGTATAGGATTAAGAAAATTATATAAATCATATATGACCCTATGTTATGGTTCTTATATTATGAATCCTTTGTCATGGTGCTGTATATAGGCAAAAGCAATTTTATAAATAAATTTTTCAATTCAGTAAATAATACTGCACATATTCACATTTTAAGACCATGTCAAAAGCAAAACTTGTCGTTATTCCTTTTTATAAAAATAGTTAATAATTTCTAACTATGATATTCTGCCTCAATTTAAAAAGCCATTTTGAAAAACTGGACAATTGCAATGCCAGGAAACTGAAAAAAAAAAAAAGATCTTTGTAAGATAGATCCTTTCCAGACCTCAATTATTTTCATAAACACACACACACACACAGATGTACACACACAAATCAAAACATCAACCTTTTTTTTCTTTACATTGAGAAACAGTGCTATAAAGTTATTCCTCCCATTATTTTGGTCTATTGTGTGTTTGTTAAAGATGAAAAATTTTTTACATCAGCTTTGTATTCTCTCTGCCAGTGTCCAGTAAGGACATGGCATAATTTCTTTTCTTTAACTTGAGCTCCTAAAGAGATATGGCATCTACCACTATTACCAGTCTTTGGTACATATTGTTTATACTTCTGAAACTTTCAGGCAAAAATTCACATGTCAGATTCTTTACTATTACAATTTAATTGTGTTCTTTGTAAGGAGATGCTCTGAATATAATGCTTTTTCATTTAAAATAGGGATCTTCCTGTGGAGGAGCAGGCTAAGGAGGAAACCAAGAATAAGGTAGAAAAATCAACTGATCAACTGGTAAGAGACAATGTAGTCAGTTAACTAATGCTGTATGAGAATAGAATGCTAAATCTAATCAATTTAATTATCTGCTAAAAATTTTCCTACCTTAGTGGTCATCACTAAATCTTTCTTTGATAATTGATATTTGTGTCTCAAAGTTATCATTCCAAACACCAATCCTAACTGTAAGTTAAAATTAGTAGATAATTGAATTGACTTGCCCAGAAACATCCCACAATCAACTGTAAGAAATCTCTTATTTGTCTTTTAAAAGCAAAATTCAAACAAAATGAATACTATACACATAGAAATAAAACCTACACAGAGAATTTTATTTAGTAAGACGTTTCATTGAGTAGTTTCTGAAGTTAATTCTTCTCCTGTTTTTATCATCTTTACTGTCAGAACCTCCAGTTCTAAATGAATAACTGAATTATACTCTAATATAAAGCTTTTATTGCCAGTGACAATATACTTTATGGTAGATTAAAAAATACAGAGGGCTTCCCTGGTGGCGCAGTGGTTGGCAGTCCGCCTGCCAATGCAAGGGACACGGGTTTGTGCCCCGGTCCGGGAAGATCCCACATGCCGCGGAGTGGCTGGGCCTGTGAGCCATGGCCGCTGAGCCTGCGCGTCCGGAGCCTGTGTTCCACAACGGGAGAGGCCGCAACAGTGAGAGGCCCGCGTACTGAAAAAAAAAAAAAAAATACAGACACATGTTTGTGAATATCACATGTATTTATGTTTAGTGAAGGATGGATGAGAGGTATTTGTTAGGTTCTTGTTAGTGTAATTTTTACTTTCCACATAGTTTTATGTAATGATTGATGTCCATTTGTTAATAAAGTTTATCCAGTAACTTAGGAGGAGAAAAATATAAACGTAAAATAACCTTAGTATTCACCTGCATGAGGTTATCACTGTAAAAAATTTTGCAGATGAAATACAATATGTTCAATATGTACACTTGGACCAGGGGGATTGGATCCAGAAAAGCCATTTCTAGATACAGATTTCGGAATACAGAGGGAAAGGAGGTGGAAACTTTAACCTGAATTTGGCTTAGATGCTAAATCTATTTTGCAAAAATGGATTGAGCATCAAATATTTTGACAACTAACTTAAAAATTAAAATTGTATTTATAATAAGATTATTTAACAAACATGAAGCTTATAGTAGTTCCTGTTGAAAAAATTTTATTCATGCCATAATCTTACTTGTGTATCAATTTGGTAATTAGTGTTGGATGATTCTGCAATGACTTTTGATTACAGAATTGACCTTTAGTTTGAAATATATGCACTATTGACAATGGTCATTCTTTTTTTTTTTAAACATCTTTATTGGAGTATAATTACTTTACTATGGTGTGTTAGTTTCTGCTTTATAACAAAGTGAATCAGCTATACGTATACATATATCCCCATATCCCCTCCCTCTTGTGTCTCCCTCCCATCTTCCCTATCCCAGCCCTCTAGGTGGTCAGAAAGCACCGAGCTGATCTCCCTGTGCTATGCAACTGCTTCCCACTAGCTATCTGTTTTACATTTGGTAGTGTATATGTGTCCATGTCACTCTCTCACTTTGCCACAGCTTACCCTTCCCCCTCCCGGTGTCCTCAAGTCCATTATCTATGCCTGTATCTTTATACCTGTCCTGCCCCTAGGGCCTTCAGAACCTTTTTTTTTTTTCTTTTAGATTCCATATATATGTGTTAGCATATGGTATTTATTTTTCTCTTTCTGACTTACTTCACTCTGTATGATAGTCTCTAGGTCCATCCACCTCACTACAAATAACTCAGTTTCATTTATTTTTATGGCTGAGTAATATTGCATTGTATATATGTGCCACATCTTCTTTATCCATTCATCTGTTGATGGACACTTAGGTTGTTTCCATGTCCTGGCTATTGTAAATAGAGCTACAATGAACATTTTGGTACATGACTCTTTTTGAATTATGGTTTTCTCAGGGTATATGCCCAGTAGTGGGATTGCTGGGTTGTATGGTAGTTCTATTTTTAGTTTTCTAAGGAAACTCCATACTGTTCTCCATAGTGGCTGTATCAATTTACATTCCCACCAACAGTGTGACAATGGTCATTCTTCATAAAGGATTGTTTGGTTATTTTTTAGAAGCTTTTTTTTTTTTACTTTTTGAAAAATTTAAAACCTACAGAAAAGTTGCAAGACTAGTACATTGAACACTTATATACTCTTTACTGAGATTTAGCAAACTGTTAACATTTCCTACATTTTTGGATGTAAATATAATGAAGTACCATAAAATGTAAGATGTGTTTGTTGGGTGTTGTTGGGAATGAAGGAATCTCAATTTAAGACTCAAAACCAGAAGGGGAGAGGAGGAGGAAGAGGAAGAGTAGTAGTCCTGCTGTGGACCTTATTGGTTCCTAGTTACTTTCCTGGGTAGTTCCAGGTCTGTTAGAAACCAGGAAGTGACAGTTACCACACACCAGTGACTATTTTGCGTTTTCAGTGACTCTACATGGCCTCTGCAGTAATAACCTGTCTGTTCTCATATACAGAGGTCAGTGGCTACATATTCATATTCCCAAAGTTTCAGCAGGGTATAAGGACTGTGGTATCTTGTTAAGGTTTGAAGGAAGGCCATCATCCATCTGTTCCAGGATCGTTACTCATTTCTATTGCCCATTCGTTCCTCACAATTAACGTTAATAGAAAATCCAGCAAGACTTGACTATATAGCTATCAGTTAACCATTAACTACAGCTTTATTAAGTCTGTAGGATCAGTTCCTGAAGTCCCAAGATTATTACTATTTATTCGGCTCTGATTGAATTGAGATTATACGTAGAATCATTATATTATACTAATTTATTTATAATTTAAAGTATTATAACTATTCATTTTCAAATTGCCGTGTTTAGTAGCTGAAGCATTAGTCACATAACGTAAAAAGCACTGTTGGATATAGTTTTCATATTATTTTGTAGAATAATCTATTTAATATTTTAAACTTAGCATTTTTTTATGCCTTAAATGGACCAATTCAGTACATGTTTTGTTCTTCTCAAGGGCAACCATTTTTTAAGGCTTAACTCATATTTAAGCCTAAAATCATTCATGTTTTCCATCCCACCACCATAAAAAAAAGACATAATTATTCCCATCTTAGAATCTATGCTTTGTTTATAACTTTTAAATTCATTTATGATGGCCTTCCTTAGATTAAAGCTTCTTGAGTTTTAGTCCTAAACTTTCAGCTATGTTGTAAGTTCCTTGAGAGCAGAGAGAATGTCTTATTCTTATTGTAGTCTGTCAGAGTGATCTACATATAGCATGTAAAGGAACTTTAAAAAAAATACTTTAGCTGGTTTTAATATTAGAGTAAATTAGAACATGTATAATTGTGTAAATTTTTAATAATGTCTTCTAGGACAAACAGGAAAAGAACATACCTACTGATCTTGTCCCTGTTAACCTGTTATTAGAAGTGAAGAAGTTATTGAGTGCAATTAATACTCTACCAAAAGGTGTGGTTCCTCACATCAAGAAGTTCTTACAAGAAGATTTTTCCTTCCAAACTATGCAGGTAAGATCATACTTTGATATTTGGGGCAGAAGTGTAGGTCTGTGTATATGATACACTGTGTTCCTTTACTCTCACACTACTGCTATATTCACAGCACTTCTGACACTAGATGTGTGGGTTTAGTCCCACAACAGTGAATTCTCCAACGTTACCTGGGTGTCCTACAAATCAATTCAATTCTGACACTGTCTACCTGGAGTTAGCATCTGATTCCACAAGTTAAGGGCCCATTCCAAGACTGCTCCCACTTCGGATGCCAATCACCAGTCCTAGGTTGCCCCAGTACTTCTGACTGACTGGCTATACATTGGGGTTCCCATGACCCCTCATGAGTGCAGTAATGTGCCAGAACAGCTCATGGAACTCAGGGAAACACGTTGACCCGTTTATTACATGATAAATGATATGATTGATAAAGGGTACAGCTGAACAATCACAGGAAGATATACATAGGGCAAGGGAATGTCTCAAGTGCAGGAGCTTCTCTTCTTTTGGAGTTGCGGTACACCACTCTCCTGGCATGTGCATGTGCAAACTGGAAGTTTTCCAAAGCCCATACTTTTAGAATCTTTATGGAGATTTCATCATGTAGGCATGATTAATTATTAATTCAGTTTCCAGCCTCTCTTCCCTCTTTAGGGTATGGTGCTGAAATTTCCAAGCTTCTAATCATGGCTTGGTCTTTCTGGTGACCAAGCCTCCATCCAGAAGCCCACTGAGAGTCACCTCATTAGAACAAAAGACTCTCCTATCATCCAGGAAATTCCAAGGGTTTTAGGAGCTCTGTGTCTGGAACCAGAGTCAAAGACCAAATATTGGCAGGAACTGGGGACAGATCAATGTATGTATTTCTTATTATATATGTATTCCCTATTATTTTACAATGACTCTTTTCTTTTCTTTTCTTTCCTTTTCTTTCTTTCATTCTTTCTTTCTCTCTTTCTTTCTTTTTTCCCTCCCTCCCTCCCTTCCTTCCTTCCTTACTTTTCCTTCCTTCCTTCCTTCCGTCCTTTCTTCCTTTTTTCCTTTCTTTCCTTTCTTTCTTTACCATAACAGTGCCACTAAGGTCTTGACATCTCCATCTTATATCTTGTGAAGGGCTTTGGTTTCAGCTTTGACTCTAGACTTTTATTAATTAAATAAAGCTGATGCTAGCCTTTCAAGGATAATGATAAGAATGTGGGTTAGTAGCTTATAAGCTGTTGACTATAAGGTCTAGTGTTTATTCTAATTCTAATAACTCACAACATGCCACTCTGGGAGAGGAAACTGCTTTCAGTTTTCCTAATTTGTAAAGTACTGACAGATTTTTCAAAAATGTAAAATATAAAGAAAAATAATAAGACCTGGATTTTTAAATGAGATAAATATTTTAGAGAATATATTGTCAATTTGCATCTTAGAAATAGTCTTTCTAGATAATAAGTTGTGAAACTTTCAACACAAGATGGGTATCAGTTTGTAAATTAATGGAATTTCCCAAAGATAAAGAAAATGATCTTCTCTTCTTTGTGACAATTAATTGGGGGGCCGAGACAGACACCATAGGTGTCCTGAAAAGGCCACATTTACCTTTTCTGTGAAAGAATATATCATTAATTATTTCCATGAAACAAATTAATACTATTATGATTAAAAATTTAGACAACTCTAAAAATATCCAAAGACTTTATATACAGCTATAATCTTAAGTGAGGTAATTTACCACAAGTATGAATTCTGGTTTGAAATTGATGGAATAATGCCACTATTTCCCTCTTATCTTTTGGAAATCACCCAGAAACCACAATAGGAAATAGAAATCAGTAGCCTTTATATATATAAACAATACCAGTTAGAAGGTAAAAATGAAAGAAAAATATTTTTAATAGTAACAGAAAAGATAAAATACCCAGGAAAACACTTAAGAAATATACAAGATATAAACTAGTGTTTCTCACAGTTTTTCCTAAGCCACTTATGTGAGCCTATCTGACCCCCATACTAGTCCTAAAGAATCAAAATCTCTGGGGAGAGGTCTGGGAATCTGCATTTTAGCAGGTACCCCCACACACTGATTTTTTTACACTAAGTTTAGAAATCAATACTTTATATTAAAACAATAAATAAAAATTTCTAAAACTCTATTAAAGGTAAGATACGAAGACCTGAATGGGAAGCAATACATGTAGGAAGACACAATGTGATAGAGAAGTCAATTTTCCTGAAATTAAAATTTACAAATATCATATAATTCCAATAAAAATAACAAAAGGGTTTTTTTTGTTGTTTTTGTTTTTGTTTTTGTTACTAAAAGCTAGTTCTAAAGGTAAATTAAGGGAACAACAGCCAGGAAAATTACGAAAGAGAAGTGTGGGAGAGAAGGGCTGGGAATTTGCCCACTTTGGTATTAAAACTTACTATGGGGACTTCCCTGGTGGAGCAGTGGTTAAGAATTCACCTGCCAATGCAGGGGACACGGGTTTGAGCCCTGGTTCTGGAAGATCCCACATGCCACGGAGCAACTAAGCCCGTGCGCCACAACTACTGAGCCTGTGCTCTAGAGCCCATGAGCCATGACTACTGAGCCCGTTTGCTGCAACTACTGAAGCGTGCATGCCTAGAGCCCATGCTCCTCAACACGAGAAGCCACCGCAATGAGAAGCCCATGAAGTGCAACAAAGAGTAGCCCCCGCTCACCACAACTAGAGAAAGCCCATGTGCAGCAAGGAAGACCCAATGCAGCCCAAAATAAATAAATTAAATAAATAAATTGAAAAAAAACTTACTGTGAAGCTCTAATAATTAAAAGATTGTGTTACTTGCTCTTGACTCTACAGACAAGTGTAGAAAATACAAGAGAAATTCCAGTAGTAGACCCAAATACATTCAGAAATGTTATGTGTAATAACAAAAGTTGGTAATACTAAAGGGGAAGTGGACCAATCAGCAATCCCAGTGGAAGATTTTTTTTTTTTTTTTTTTTTTTGCGGTACCCGGGCCTCTCACCGTTGTGGCCTCTCCCATTGCAGAGCACAGGCTCCTGAAGCGCAGGCTCAGTGGCCATGGCTCACGGGCCTAGCCGCTCTGCGGCATGTGGGATCTTCCCGGACCGGGGCACAAACCCGTGTGCCCTGCATCAGCAGGCGGACTCTCAACCACTGTGCCACCAGGGAAGCCCCCCAGTGGAAGATTTTAACATAGCTTTCTTAATAAGTAATAGAACATGAACACAAAATTAGTAAGGCTGTAGCAAACTTGATGTAATTGACTTATATATGTGTAACAGTGACAAAATGTATATTCTTTTAAATTTTTATTTATTTATTTATTTTGGCTGAGTTGGGTCTTCATTTCTATGCGTGGGCTTTCTCTAGTTGCGGTGAGCGGGGGCCACTCTTCATCGCAGTGCACGGGCCTGTCACTGTCGCGGCCTCTCTTGTTGTGGAGCACAAGCTCCAGATGCGCAGGCTCAGTAGTTGTGGCTCACGGGCCTAGTTGCTCCGTGGCATGTGGGATCTTCCCAGACCAGGGCTCGAACCTGTGTCCCCTCCATTGGCAGGCAGATTCTCAACCACTGCGCCACCAGGGAAGCCCTATATTCTTTTTAAATGCATATAACATTTACAAAAATTGACCGTATACTAAGCAAATCTCATCAAATTTCAAAACATCAGAACATGCAGAGCATGTTCTCAAACAACTGTACAATTAATTTAGAAATTAGTTACAGATAGATAAACTAGAAAACCATTGTTCCTAAGTTAATATATATACGTCTAATCTAGTTAAACCAGCGATCAAAGAAGAAAGCACACTGGACATTAGATAAATTTTGGAACTGAATGAAAAACATATATCAGAATTTGTGTTATTAGATAAAAGCTGTGCTGCAAGGATTATTTATAGCTTGAAATGTATATAGTAGAAAAAGAAGCAAGGTTGAATATCAGTCATCTAAACATAAAATTCAAGAGGCTAGGGAAAGAACAGCAAATTAAAAACAGAGTCAAAAAAGAATAAAGATAGCTAAAACTAATGAAATAGAATAAAACAAACTAGAAAAGGTCAGTTAAACCAAAACTAGATTTTTTGAAAAGACCAAGAAAATTGATAAATGCCTGGTAAGAATGTTCAAAAAAAAAGAAGGCAAAAAGAACCAAAATCATGAATGAATGTAAAAACATCAGTACAAATTCCATAGTTATCTATTTTGTCTGAAGGGGATTAAGAGGTGCAAACCTACAGCTATAAGATAAATAAGTCAAGCGGATATAATATATACCTAGGGAACATAGTCAGTAATACTATAAAAAGTTCATATAATGATGGATGTTAACTGGTCTTATTGCAGTGATCATTTCATGATGATGTCATAAGAAAAATGTCAAATCACTATGTTGTACACCTTGAAATATAATATGTTAATTATAACTCAATAAAATTATTTTAAAATTCCATAGTCATCTAAAGGATAATACAGAATTCTGCTACTTGCAGTGGCTGCCTGGGTTGGTTTAGAGCAACCTTCTTTTGAGAAGAACTAGGAAAACAGGGCAGAATCTTTTGCTTATTTGTGCTTTTCTTGCAGATCACTTAATTCAACTAGGGACTGAGATGACTCCAAGCTTTACTTCTGTTCTGTGAAGAAGAGTCTATTTGTGGTTTACCCTTTGTTGCAGATACTGTCAGTGCCCTGCCCATACCCCTTGACCCCTTGAACTCTATCATTTCAGTATACTCTGGACAGTTTCCAGTTTTCAGTATCTACATCTCTATGCTTCAGGCCTTTCTTTCTTTCTTTTTTTTTTTTTTTTTTTTCTGGAACTGCAGAAGGCTGTAATTCTCATGGCAGTTTAGAGATCCCAAGGAATTAATACTCCCCCCTTACCTCAGAAAGCACTCAGTCAATAAACCTTGGGAGTTATTATATAAATATCCCAGTTCTCTCTCCCCTTAAGTTGGATAATACTGAGGCTTGAATTTTTCTGTTGTTTTAACCCTAGTCATCCACTGTGCGTAACTAGCTTAATAACACACCTTTTAGTTTAAAGCCTGCTTTCTCTTCCCTGATACCCTTCTCCACTCCACTACCATTGTTCTTTGCACCTCTCAAATAAACTACTTGCATTCAAATCCTTGTGTTAGGGTCTGCTTCCAACTGGAACCAAAACAGACACTTTGACTCTAAGGGTAAATTTCTTTAGGGTTCCAACCAAAAGAATAAGGTGTTTACCAGGGCCCCTCTTCCTTGATAGGTCATACACTCCAATTTTCCCTCTAGCTCTGCAGCTTTGTGGAAAGCTCTGTCTAGCATTTCAGCCTCTCAGCCATAACTGAATACAGCAATTGCCTTAAGGAGATAAGTGGCTCCAAAAGTCAGTCTGCTATCTCTGGGCCTTCCTCCTCTATTGCATGTTGGCCCCAGAGATTTTCAGTGCCTTGGTAGCTTTCCAAACAAAAAAACGTGTTTTTTTAATATTTTATCCAGCTTTTTTAGTTCTCGTTGAGAATATTGCTCTGAAACTACCTAAACTATTTGGCAAAGTTAACTACCTAAACTGTTTGGCAAACACTTCAGTGTTATATTTTATATACCTATCCAAATTCAAGAGATATTGTTGAGTATATGGTTGGATACATGAGTGGAATTCAGGTGATAGTTCTGAGCTCGAAATATAAATTTGGAAAACTGTCAGTGTGCAGACGCTATTTAAAAAGATGACAGTGGATTACTTTAGGGAATGTGTGTTGATAGAGAAGAGGTTCATTAAATAGAGTGTTATGGAGACTGAAGTAAAATATCTAGTTAGGCTAGGAGAAAAACAGGGAAGTATTGTATACTGGAAACCAAGTTAAGAAAGTGTAGATTAAATTTCCCACATAGATAATACATCATTAAACAACTAACGTAATTTAAGCCAAGCATTTGTGGGTACAAGGCATTGGGGAATGGACACAAAGATAAGACATAGTTAATTCCTTTCATTTCATCTATGTAAATAAACTATGGTACATAATAAATCATATATTAGCTTGGTTCCAATTAGATGACAGCATAAGATGGTTTGCCTTGGTGTTGATATTTTTAAAGCCAGCATTCCTATTTACCAGAGATTCAGGGCTGGAATGAAGATTTTTAGCCATGTTAGAGAATAGAAGCTATGAGAATGAAGTGGGATTATGACTTTCCTCTGAAGTAGGAGTGGACACTGCCAACCCTTCAGCAGGCATAGGAATGCTTTTTAGTATCTTGAGGAAGTAGTTACAAAGATGATTTGTCGAACTACTTAAAAACAAACAAATATGAGAACAATTTTATCTAGGTCATGTGGATTTTTTTAAAAAATCATCTTTATTCTCCAAATTTTCTACAATGAGCATGTGTTATTTGTATAATAAAAATAAATGTTGATATTTGCTCTAACTTAAGGAAATTTTCAACCAAATTATTTTCCACAGAGAGAAGTTGCAGCCAACAGCCAAAATGGGGAGGAAATTGTTCCTGCTTTGACTTTACGTTTCTTAATAACACAACTGGAAGCAGCACTTAGGAACATTCAAGCTACTAATTATACTGTAAGTGTTTTCTTTTTGCATGTTTGAAATAATGGACTTGGACAACATTTTTTCAATGAGAGAGCAGTCAGTGTATGCTTATTTTAAGGTGTAGGCCAATTTGTATTTTCCTCATTTACCTCTAGAGAAAGGTATACATAGATTGATTTCTTTCACATGTCTTGTACTTTCTCATGACTGCTTCTCTTTAATGAGCCGATTCTAGTTTCCTTTCCTACCATAACATTGTTCATCTTAAATAGAGAAACTTGAACTAGTAAAAATGGGCTTTCCCAATTAGAAATGGAGAGTCATGAACTTTAAAAACTACTCCTTCCTTTCCTCCTAATTGATAATCAGCTCCTCTTTTTACTGATATTTCTGTTTTTTTAATTGAAGTATAGTTGATTTATAATTTTGTGTTAATTTCTGCTGTACAGCAAAGTGATTCAGTTATACATATATATACGTTCTTTTTTATATTCTTTTCCATTACGGTTTATCTCAGGATATTGAATATGGTTCTTTGTGCTATACAGTAGGACCTTGTTTATCCATTCTATATGTAATTCTACTGATATTTCTGTATTTGTAAAAATTGGAACTTCTGTCATCTATTATTGAGTAATCATGTGAGATAAAATTGACAAGACATACTTATATGTTCAAGGTCAAATGATACTTCAGAAATAGAGAAAAATCTGAGGAAAAGTAAACATTGCATCAAAAATAAGAACCAATAGTAAGGACATAAAAGGAAAAATCAGTCCTTTGAATAATCTGGATCAGTAAAATAAGCTAAGTTTTGCACACATGTAGAAGATGGATTAGAGTTGTCTTCAAGAATGGATTACCCTGGCATCAAACAAAGTAGCCTAAGACACCACATCCCATATTATAATAGTATACAAAGAGATGGAAAAATCATCCTTTTTTAGGATTCTCAGGACAGGTTCTAAGAGGTATATGTACCACCCTAAAGGAATTCTAGATGGAGTTAAAAGAGGGAACAAAGAAAAGTAGTTTGCATCAACATGTAATCCTAAGAACTTCTGGGATGCTGCAGACCTGCTATTTCTCCCAGTCACCAGGTTGCTAAGCAGTGAAATAAATCACTATAAACTCAGCATTAACAGATGCTGATTGCTTAGCTTTCTCTACTTAGGCATTACTTCAAAGATGAGTCTTACACTAAGAATGGAAAAGTTTCCTCTGTTGTTGGCACTTGTGAGCAGAATCAGAATTGTCACAATCAGAGCAGCCTACTGCTATATCCAAATGTCTCTCTCTGTTCCTCAAGGCCACCGAGGAGAGGCGAGGCAACCTTTTAGGAAGTGGCAGTAGGGTGGGGGTGGGGGACAGCTGCCAGTAACATCTCTATCCATTTAGTTCCAGTACCTGGGATACTCTCTGTTAATTGGGGGAAGGTAGGAAGGAAAGGGCAGGGCCTTTAGGTTAGAAATGTACCATTTGCGTCTTTAAATTCTTTACATTCTACATCTAATGATAGCATTACCACAATTCTGCATCTTATCTTGTTCTCAAATGCTCTTTTTGTGAATTATATGAGACAAGGACTTCCTTGTAGTTTAAATGAAGCTAGTTTTTTAGAAGTTACAAAATAATAGTTCACACCTATTAGTGTTTGCTATAAAGCAGACACTGTTCTAAGCACTTTGTAAGGATTAGCTTATTTAGTCTTCACAAGCAACCCATCTCATTATTCCCATTTTACAGATTAGAAACTAGGGCACGGAGGTTAACTAACTTGCTTAATTCATCTAGTAGTAAGTAGTGGAGTCAAGATACAAACCCATGTAGTGTTGGCTTCAGAGCCTCTGCAGAGATAGGGAGTTTAAGATGGAAACCAATTAGATGTTACAGGGGAGTTTGTTTATAAACTCACTTGGCCCATTGATAACAAACATACATGTGTATTTCCACTGAAATTAGTTTGAAGCTAAACTCCTAACCCCAGCCAGTTATAAATATATACTGTTAGCCATTATACTTTTAGTCAGTATAGAGCTTATGAAAAGAATGAACAATATTTTTCTCCATAGACATTTAACTTTTTATTTTGAGATAATTTTAGATGCAGAGAGGCTGCAAAAATACAACTTTGTACAATACAAAAGTACAGAGAGGTCCTGGTGTACCCTTCAGGCAGTTTCCCTCAATAGTTATATCTACATAACAATATATTATCAAAACCAGGAAGTTGACATTGGTACAGTGGGTATTGTGTCAGGGGTCTCCAACCCCCATGTTCAGAAGGACTCATGGAACTCAGTATATAGTTGTACTCATGCTGAGATTTATTGCAATTATATAGTAAAGATACACACCCAGACTATAATGGTCAAAACATAACGTAGGCAGAGTCTAGAGGAATCCATCTTCAGGCTTCCCTATGTTTTCTCCCTTCCGTGAGGGGTTACACAGAGTACATTCCTTCCTTCCCTCCTTCGCAACAAAAATGCAGGTAGGTGTGTGTGTGTGTGTGTGTGTGTGTGTGTGTGTGTGTGTGTGTGTGTGTGTTGTTAGTTAGTTACTTAGTTACTTAGTTACTTAGTTATATTTCTGCCCAGGGAAGTCCATTAGAGAATCAGTGCTCAAGATTTTTATTGGGCGTTGGTCATGTAGGCACCCTCTGCCTAACATGTATCAAAAATCCCCAGAAGAAACTTCCTGGTGTTCAGCATAAATCACATAGTTGGCACAAACAGTCTAGGAACAGTGAGACACCCCTGTCAGAGAACAGTGGGAACACTCTTGAAATCCAGATTTACAGATACCAGCCGAGGGTCAGCCTTGCAAGCAGACCTTTCTAAGGATAGCATTCTCAGGTCAGCTGTGATAAATTTTTTATGCACAGGTGTGTATAGTTCTGTCCCATTTTATTGCAAGTGTATATGTTTGTAACCACTACTGGAATCAGGATAAAAGAACTATTTCATCACCATGAAAATCTCTTATGCTACCCCTTTATAGTCACATGCACCGTTTACCCTCCTCACTCTCCCTAACCCCTAATCTATTCTCCATCTCTAATTTGGCATAGACCATTTTCAAATGAAGGAAATATTTGTGTTTTAATTTTTCATTAAATAAGTGATAAGCTTTATGTTCATACTGTTATAACAAAACCCACATGTGGACAATAAAAGACTTTGATTTAAGAGATCATTGTATTTTTTAAGCTGGATGGTAGTATTTGTTATTATCTAAAGTGTTCCTATACAAAAATATCATGAGAGAAAAGAGAATTTTTTGGAAAGTTTTAGTATAACAAATCTTGATGGCATTTGCTTTCATTTTCTTTGATCAAACTCTGATGTTTTATTTTGAGATTATTGACTGTCTTCTGGGGCAAACTATTAAATACATCTAAAATGAATTCTCTGTAGTGATTATTAGATGATTGACAATATAATGATAATTTAAACTATTTTTAATAGTTATTAAATAGGCCTAGGATATTTAATTAAGCTTTCTACACTAAAAAGTAGCATAGTCTAAATAATCAACTAAAGTATATTTTATCTTTTTAGGCACATCAGATTAATATTGGTTATTATTTGACATTACTATTTTTGTATGGAGTAGCAGTCACTGAAAGAGGAAAGAAAGAGGTATGTAGCATGTGTTATTTGCACATTATAAATCTCTTCACATACACTGACTTCATTTTAACAAATTAAAGTATTGATTTTTGACATTCTCTAAAAATTGAAACCACTCTGACTTTTCTGTTGTATATTGAAAATGTAAAGTAATTATGCTAGAGACTATATTGTGAAACTAAAAATATTGGTAGGGGAAACTTAATGTTAGCTTATAACTTTATTTTATTTATCTTTGAAATACTTATCACTTATATAAAACAGAAAATTGTTTAGCTTCTTTCACTTATATAATAAATTTTAATCCATTTTTTAGTATAGTTTAATCTCTCTGGTCTTTATCTTACCCTCTTTGTAAAATATGAATTTTACCTCAAATTCTTTATCAAATAAAGTGAAGTGCAAAAGTAAAAATCTAGGAGGTAAGTAGGTGATTTCTAAGGGTGCTTACAAATTTAAATTCTCTTTTTCTTATTTTTAATGATTTCTCAATTGCAGCCTTGATATCTCTTTTCCTTTTTGTATTCCTAAATTTGTACTCTCTACTTGGTTTCATAAATAAATAAATCTGACTTGTTAATTAGGTGAAGTAGAATTTATAAGCACCAAACTGAAAACATTTCCACTTTAAATAATTTCACATAATGCTAATTATTTAGTGTGATGTGCTAGAGAATATTTTAAAATGAGGCCATGCAACATTTTTTTTCCCAGGGAGACCAGGGCTACTGTGCCTGTTTTAATAATGATAACTAAAACATTTATTAGAACTGATTCTGTAGATTACTTCTAAACCCATATTGCTTATGATCAAGGTGGTCATTCCTCAAAAGAGACTATATGTGTGGTCAAAAAGTCACTTATTTCCTATTTGAAAAACTAGGAAGATTTGTGCTCTAATTAGAATGAAAAATTAGGAAGAATTATAAAGAACTATGTTCCCATAGTCATCAGAAGAGCCCTTATTTTGGCTAGTAATATTTGTCAGTTTTAGATATAAAGGTTGTTTTAATATTCACTTTGAAACACTGGTTAAAGATCTTTAGTTCTTTTGTAAATAACTAAAGCACTGAGTACATTATTTATGGGATTATATACAGAGATGTATTAGAGATATGAATAAATGACTGGATCAATATTAAAGCTGCCCTAACTTCTCCAGTTTGGGAAATAACTGTTTATTGTAAAAGGAAAAAAATGATTTTTACATCAGCCAAACCTAGCTTTATGTTGCTACAGGATTGTATAGAAGCTGAGAATAAATTTCTGGTGATGAAGATGGTGATCCAAGAAAATGAAATTTGTGAAAACTTTATGTCTTTAGTTTATTTTGGACGTGGTTTACTTCGATGTGCTCAGAAGAGGTAAGGATTTTAATTAATGGGTAGATCTTGCCTATCAACTTTTAGCATTATGTAATGGGAATAAAGTTAGTACAGTATACCAGGGATCATGACATTTGTGCTCTACTGATTCTTTTCTCCATCACTGATTCTATAGATAATTTCTTTAATGTACTTGAGAATATTAAGTATCAAACTTAACAGGCCATGGCAATGAAAGGTGGTATAGCATAGGCATTAGGAGCATAGGCTTTGGAGTCTGATAGGCCTGGGTTCAAATACATTTTCTACCACTTATCTAATATATGACTCTAGGAAATTTAATGTTGCTAAGCCTTATCTTTGGAACTAATAATAGTGCCCACCTCATAAAGTGATTAACAGTGCCCAGGACACAAAAATGCTATTCTTAATAGATAATTAATGATTGTAGTTATTAATGTTATCACCACTTGGAATAGGTATTTAAGTTATAAATGAGCTTATAACTCATTGAAAGGGTCCAAATTCTGAGTCTGGAAGTATTGGGTATTACACACTTAGTGAAATTGTACAGGAGAATGTTTATAGACCATCTGTTCACTTCCCATATGTAGATCCCTAGCCATTTATAGCATCATTCATTCATTTTATTTGCTAAACATTTATCCTATTTTAGAGACTGCTATAGGTGTTGGGGATAAAATGGTTTACAAAATAGATAGTTCCTGTCCTCGTGTAACTGACAGTATAGTGAACGTTATAGACCTTAATCAAATAATCAGTTATATAAATAATCAATTATGAAATGTGATAAAGTGCTATGAAGGAAAATATAATGAAAAATTAGTCTTTATTGGAATCCCAATGTCTTTCTGGGATTCAGAAGTCTCCTTGAGGAAATAATGTTTGGCTGGGATCTGAAGGGTGAATTAGGCAAAATTTACTTATGCAAATCCTTATGAAGGATTACTGCTGGGCCCAACCATTGAATGCCTAAAAGCATCACTTATATGGTAATTCCTTGATTCTTTGTAAGGCTGATCTTCTATCCTCTGGCATGCCTGGTTTTTACTGTCCAGAAGATGTCCCACTTCCTGTTTGTTAGCATGGTGTCATCAATGTAGTTGGCCAGTGTGATGTTTTGCAGAATGTCAGGATGATCAGAATCCCCTTAGTCTATATTGTGGAGAGAATTAACATAGCTCTAAGACAAGACAGAGAATCTGTACTGCTGTCCTTTCCTCAGATATGTGAACTACTCTTTATTTTCCTTATTGATGGGCATTGGAAAGAAATCAATTTCCCAAATAATTGACACTAGAAAGCCCAGTCGCCTGGCAGCATCATTTACTTTCATCCCTGGCCTATAGAGAACAGCCACCACTGAGCTGCTCAAAGACACTGATGTCCTTCTCACTCTGTATTTCTTATTACATTAATGGATGGAATGTCTTCTGAGCCTTTCTGGGGAACATTGTCTAGTGATGGATTCTATGGTCTTATGCAGTAAGTCCATTCTAACATCTTTACCTCCCTGAGCTTTCTTTAATACTCTGCCAAGAAATTTTCAACATTTCCACCTCAATTACTAGAGGCCATTGTGGTTTCCAAGCTTCAAGTAGCCTTCTCAGCAGCATGTTAGGACTGGCTTCAGGTGTCCTTGCTAGGAAAGTAAATGCTGAATTATGGAAGAGTTGCCCCATATCAATATATATTTCCCTATCAAGGTATATATTTGACCATTGGTTCAGCACTCTTAAGATCCACTCCCAGACATGTTCCTGCCAGTACATAGTAGTCAAGTTCTCCAATGCTTACGGTGAATAAACTTTTTCTTCCTCTGTTTTCCCACTTGGGCTTTGCTTATACTTGATCCTAGATTTTTTTTGTCTGTAGGCAATGAGTAGATACAAGAGAGGATTTTGAAAAGGAAGAGTATCATCTTTTGAGACATGTACCTCAGATCATATTTTTGCATGGTCTACTTGTTCCCTATTAGAGTCCTGATAGTACAGTAGTTCTGTTGAGGCTATGCTTTTGGTTTTTGCTGTTGTTCTACTCTTGTGATTAAATACTGGGCCTCATCTTCAGCATGGTCTGCCTTTATGTTTAGAGTTGGTCAAGGTTTTTGAAATGTTACCAAAGTGGCCTTTTAACTTTCACAGAGTATCCTTAGTTGATTAGTAGTAGTCCTGTTGAGGCTGTGTATTTGGTTTCTTTTGCAGTTTGTTCCACTTTGTGATTAAATCTGGGCCTGATTTTCAGCACAGTTTATCTTTATGTCTGTAGGAGATGAGGGTCTCTTTAAATGGTGCCCTCAGAGGCCTCTGTCTTTCATTGTGTCCGGAGACCTGTGCCATTTTCTTTCTTCAAGGCTTCCAAGACAGTAAAAAAAAAGCTAACCAACTCTACAGTCCCTTTAATTATCATGGCCCCCATAATGCTCAAGCTTGAGCTACTATATAATCTACTGCCTCCCCTTCCACATGTATTTCATCCCAATCTACCACAGGTGAGAGTCCTAGTGTTTGTATTTCTATAGCATGCCAGAGGTTATCACCATCCTACTTACCACAAAAAAAAAAAAAAAAGAGTTGCTTGTTGTCTAATTGGTAACTGTCTACTTACAGAGTCCTGTTCAAACTAACCCTATTTTAAAATGCCTTGCAGATATAATGCAGGACTGCTAGAATTTCATAAAAGCTTACAAGAAACAGGAGATACAGATGATGATTGGTTTGACATAGATCCTATGGAAGATGAAGATTTACCTACAACTTTTAAAGTAAGAAATTATTTAAGAATAACGTTTCATCTGTGGCTAATCAGAATCATCTTTGATAAACTGCAGTTTATGTTAACTATGTCATTCTACAGCAAACACATTCTTTTGTTGGGCATTAGCTTTTTGTATGAGAAACAACCTTGATTCCATTATCTAGTGCAGAATGTTAGTATGATTCAACAAGTAGAGAGAAATGAGGTAGATGTGTTAGCATTTCCAAATAACAAGATTAAAAGCTGTACTAGTTCAGTACTTCACATGGCTACAGCTAAATGTAATAGTTAACTTCTTTTTTCTAACTATATTTACCATTATTTTGCTGTGGATTTAAATTTTAAAAGTACTAAATGCTTACATCAAAAAACTTGAAAAATATAAAAATATCAACGATAAAAGTAAAATTCATCCATATATTTCTTCAAATGGAGAAACCATTGTTAGTATTTTCATTTATATTTTTCCATACACACATGTATAAACACTCTTTACCTTTTATTTTCAGTAAATTGGTGTGATGTTATACACATTGATTTATAGTATGAAAATATATATTATTGTGAATTTCCCATCAAGTAGATCATTATATAGTATAATTTTTTCATAGTCCATCTTAAACTGTGCTTTTAATTTGCTTAACCAATTCCCTGCTATTGAAGATTTAGTTTATCCTAAACATTCTAGTTTTTCACTATTATGGAAAGTGATCTTTTTGTATTTCTCACATCATTCCCTTAGTATAAATTTCTAAAGGTGGAATTGTGAAGTGTTTATACACTTATACAGTTATTCATGTATGTTTCCACATTTCCTCCCAGAAAGTGTGTAACCAGTTTATATTCTTAAGACAGACTATGAGAGTTTCCATTTCCCCACACCCTCTGGATATTTTTTACCTTTTGGGTAATTTTTACTCATCTGATAAGCCACGTTGGTCACTTTTTATTTGTTTAATATGAAAATAGCTACACTCGGCTTCTTTTGGTCAGCGTTTGAATGACATACCTTCTTCCAAACTTTTACTTTAAACCTTTCTGGATCCTTATATTTTAGCTGACTTTAAGGCCAAATGCATTCCTCAAAATAAAGAGGGATGTTTAATAAAAATAAAAAATTCAGTTTTCTAGGAAGCTATAACAACTCAAAGTTTGTATATACCTAATAATACAGCCTCAAAATACCTGGGACAAAAACTGGTAGAACTAGGCCTCCTGTGCCGGCGGGCCGGCGGGCCGGCCGAGCGAATGGGCGGGCGCGCGGGGGGCGCGCGGGGGGCGCGGGGGGCGCGGGGGACACGCCGGGGGCGGGGGGAGTTACAGTTCCGGTTCTTTGTGCAGTTGCAGCAGCGGCTCTGGGAAAGATGGCGGCCCGAGCGGGTTTTCAGTCTGTGGCTCAGAGCGGCGGCGCCGGAGCCTCAGGAGGGTGGGGCGCGGTAGCTGCCATGGGTCCGGGCGGGACTCTGGGGCCTCTGGGGCCTCTGGTGCGAATGGGCCCGGCGCCGGGTCAAGGGCTGTACCGCTCCCCAATGCCTGGAGTGGCCTATCTGAGACCAGGTATGCTACCAGGCAGCCGAATGACACCTCAGGGACCTTCCATGGGACCCCCTGGCTATGGGGGGAACCCTTCAGTCCGACCTGGCCTGGCCAAGTCAGTGATGGACCAGTCCCGCAAGAGACCTGCGCCTCAGCAGATCCAGCAGGTCCAGCAGCAGGCGGTCCAAAATCGGAACCACAATGCAAAGAAAAAGAAGATGGCTGACAAAATTCTACCTCAAAGGATTCGTGAACTGGTACCAGAATCCCAGGCCTATATGGATCTCTTGGCTTTTGAAAGGAAACTGGACCAGAGTATCATGAGGAAACGGCTAGATATCCAGGAGGCCGTGAAACATCCCATCAAGCAAAAACGGAAGCTGCGAATTTTCATTTCTAACACTTTCAATCCGGCTAAGTCAGATGGGGGAGGGACGGGGGCTTCCTGGGAGCTTCGGATAGAAGGACGGCTCCTGAAGGATTCAGCCTTGTCTAAATATGCCACCAAACAAAAGAGGAAGTTCTCTTCTTTTTTTAAGTCCTTGGTGATCGAACTGGACAAAGACCTGTATGGGCCAGATAACCATCTGGTGGAATGGCACAGGACCGCCACTACCCAGGAGACAGATGGCTTCCAGGTGAAGCGGCCAGGAGACGTGAATATACGGTGTACTATCCTGCTGATGCTGGATTACCAGCCTCCTCAGTTTAAATTAGACCCTCGTCTGGCTCGGCTGCTGGGCATCCACACCCAGACCCGTCCAGTGATCATTAAAGCACTGTGGCAATATATTAAGACACATAAGCTCCAGGACCCACATGAGCGGGAGTTTGTCATCTGTGACAAGTACCTCCAGCAGATCTTTGAGTCTCAACGTTTGAAGTTTTCAGAGATCCCCCAACGGCTCCACGCCTTGCTTATGCCACCAGAGCCCATCATCATTAATTATGTCATCAGTGTTGACCCGAATGATCAGAAAAAGACAGCTTGTTATGACATTGATGTGGAAGTGGATGATACCTTGAAGACCCAGATGAATTCTTTTCTGCTGTCTACTGCCAGCCAGCAGGAGATTGCTACTCTAGACAACAAGATCCATGAGACCATAGAAACTATCAATCAGCTGAAGACCCAGCGAGAGTCCATGCTGAGCTTCGCCAGAGACCCTCAGGGTTTCATCAATGACTGGCTTCAGTCCCAGTGCCGGGACCTCAAGACCATGACTGATGTGGTGGGTAACCCAGAGGAAGAGCGCCGAGCTGAGTTCTACTTCCAGCCTTGGGCACAGGAGGCCGTGTGCCGATACTTTTACTCCAAGGTGCAACAGAGACGACAAGAATTAGAGCAAGCCCGTTGGTTCTAGGACAACACCAGGATGAAGAGGGTCTCACTTGATACCTGTTACCCTCTTCTCCCACCCCATCCCTTCCTACCCCCAGCTTCCCTTTGCCCCACAAAGTTCCCATGTGCCTGTACCCTCCTCTGGTCTGCATAGGACCTCTAGATAGTATTAGAGAACCCGTAGTGGTAATCAGTGCATTGAATGGATTGGGCCTAAGGCCAAGTGGTCTTCAAGGGGACCAGCTACACTGATCCTGCCCTTCAGAGACCCAGGAGTTGGGAGCTTTAGCCCCTTCTCTGAGACTCAGGCCTGGGGGCACTCTATAAGCTAGTTGATCTTGGCTTTCCTGATAACAGAATCCAGTTTCCTTCCCTCCCTCCACAGGTTTGGAGCAAACTGTCCCTTCACTTGTTGCCCTCTAGCACTAAAGGAATCCTGGTTCTTGGGCTCCACTGAGCCCCAGGTCAGTCTGCAGCCCTCTGGATTGGCCTGCTATCTCAGTGCTTCACTTACTCCCTCATAGGGGGTCCACATCAGTATTGGAGTTTGTTCTCTTAGTATTGCTCCCTCTCACCACACTGCCTGTAGCTGCTTTTTAGGATTCCCTCCTATTTGTCCTAACCCAGGGCATTTGAGTGGGGGAATCTTGCCTTTCCCTGTCAGAGCCCCAAGGGCCCTCACCTAGGGTACTGTCATTGCCAGCAGAGGCTGTTCCTTCCTGCTGTTGCTTGAAGGTGTGACTCATTCATTCATTCCACCCTGCCTCCCCCATCCTTTCATGGAGAAACAGGCCTAAAATCAAACGGGTAAAAGCCCTGGGCCATCCCTGTCTTCCTGTCCCTTGTCTTCCCAGTTGACACCCACTGGTGACTTCTAGGGCACTGAGGAGTGAAAGCGCCTAGGGCTGGAGAATAGCTCTGAGTTGGGTTTGTGACTCTTCCCTCTCCCTGCCTCACAGGATTGTGACTCCCCAGCCCCTGCCCTCAAAAGCTTCAGACCCCTCAGGTAGCAGCAGGACCTTGTGATCTTGGCCCCTTGCAACTGAGGTGGTTTTGCATCTTTCCAGGAGAGCCTCAAATTCTTCCAGGTTGTATCATCCCTGAGTTAGCATATCCCAGGCTCGCAGACTCAACACAGCAGGGTGGGAGACACCTGGGCACAGAGGGGGAATCCCATTCAGCATGGGCTCTAAACCGGCAGAACTGACAAAGCCCCTGCTTCCCCACCCCCTCCTCAGGCTTCTGCGAGCACATCCCCCAACCCTGTATCCCTGACTGTCCCACACTGGGGACAGCAGAACTTTCTCCCTGTCTTCCCCTTCCTGTCATTATCCCACTCCTCCCTTGAAAGGTTCTCCCCAGAGTGACACTGGACAGACAACCTCTGTCCCTGGGGCTGGAACCATGAGAAGGAAGCTCAGCACTCCTACACAGTGTCCCTGAAGATAACTGTTTTTATTAACTGAATTCTTACGTTTTTTTCATGGACCAAAATTTTTTTTGTACTGTCCCCTTATCGATGTCACCCAGTTTTAATAAAAGAATCTTCTGAAAAAAAAAAACAACAAAACTGGTAGATCTAAAAGGAGAAATAGAAGACTTCCCAGTCAGAGTGGAATATTTTAGTGTACCTCTCTCAGTAATCAATAGAATAAGCAGGCAGTCTTTGGTGTTGGCCAGGATAATCATATGACTTTTAACTTTGACCTAATAAAGTAGTAATTTTATACATTTTTGAAAAATATTGAATTTCTGTGTTTACCTGGAGCAGCCCCTACCTGGTCTTGGTTGTTTTTCTTCTTTTCCTTCTCCTTTTAAAATATTTTTATTTCTTATCCAAACTTTCTTATTTTTATTTTATGCAAAGTAATACATGTATGCAGTTTGTCAAGTAATATTAAAAGGCTTAAAAATTAACGGTCTGTGGTTTATCATCTCTAATTGTAGTTCCGGACTATGGGTAACTTCTTCCAACCCTCTAGGTATTTTCCTTTGATATTTTCCTGTATTTTTATTATTTTTATTTTTTATTTTATTTTATTTTTTTTTTGTGGTACACGGGCCTCTCACTGTTGTGGCCTCTCCCATTGTGGAGCACAGGCTCCGGACGCGCAGGCTCAGCGGCCATGGCTCACGGGCCCAGCCACTCCGCAGCATGTGGGATCCTCCCGGACCGGGGCATGAACCCGTGTCCCCTGCATCGGCAGGCGGACTCTCAACCACTGCGCCACCAGGGAAGCCCTTTACCTGTATTTTTAAAAGCTATACTGCTATTTTAAAAATTTCTCCATCTTAGATATTATCTTTTGACTTCCCACTGTGGAAGAGGAGGGTTTAGTAGCTTCCTTATACATCTCCTTCACATAACACACTTCACTTCCCCATCCTACTAATAGTTATAAGTTTTTATTAAATTGGCCTTAGGGCTTCCCTTTACTCTATTACTGGGAATACCCTCACCCCTTTCCTTTGTAGATCCTCTATTTCTTGGATCTCAAGTTTTCCTCTTTCTAGGTATAATCCCTTGTTTTGGTGGTGCAACTCATCCAGCAGCTTCCTGGAAAAGGGTACTTGCTTGGGAGATAAATTTTTTGAGCTCTTTCAAGTCTCAAAATAATTTATTCTTTGTACACTTTACTTATATATTACCTGGGCATAAAATTGTTAGTTGAAAATCATTTTCCTTAAATTTTTAAAATTGTGTTTCTGTTATCTTCTAACTTCCAACAGTAGTATTTTTGAGAAATTTGATGTTCTGATTATCAATCTTTTGTTATAACCTTTTTTTTTCTGGGAATTTTTAGGCTATTCTGTATATTCCTAGTGTTCTGAACTTATGTTTTTTGGTTCTGGGACATTTTCTTTTTTTATTTATTTGATGATTTCTTCTTCATTTTCTCTTTTCTTTTTGAAATGTCTTTTATTCACATACTTGACATCCTGGACTGAATTTCTGGTTTTCTTATTTCTTTGCTAATTTTTATTTTTTGTCTTTTCTTTTTTAAATATTTATTTATTTATTTGGCTGTGCCTGGTCTTCCACGGCATGTGGGATCTTTAGTTGTGGCATGTGGGATCTAGTTCCCAGACCAGGGATCAAACCAGGGCCCCCTGCATTGGGAGCATGGAGTCTTAACCACTGAACCACCATGGAAGTCCCTAATTTTTTGTCTTTTTGTTCTACTTTATAGGATATTTTCTTAACTTCATCTTTTTTTGCATAGAGCTAATATTCAGCCAGTATACACTAGTGCTATCATATTAGTTCTTTTTTTTTTTTTTTTTTTTTTTTTTGCGGTACGCGGGCCTCTCACTGTTGTGGCCTCTCCCGTTGCGGAGCACAGTCTCCGGACGCGCAGGCTCAGCAGCCATGGCTCATGGGCCTAGCCACTCCATGGCATGTGGGATCTTCCTGGACCGGGGCACGAACCCGTGTCCCCTGCATTGACAGGTGGACTCAACCACTGTGCCACCAGGGAAGCCCCATATTAGTTCTTATAATGTTAAAATATTTCCATACTGCTTGGAAAATAGTGGCTGCTTCAAAAATAGTTGGGTAACCAGCCACCATTCCAAATGCCCTGGACTCTTCTCCAGCCCTCTCTCTCCATACTTCTTAAGTTAAAATCCAATAGCTAAAGGTTTAATGTCCAATAGAGCAGAGGGCTTCCATTGTTGTGCTCTGGCTCTAGGCCAGCATGTTCTTAATCTGTTATAAGTGGTGCCTATGCCTGTCAGCCCACCAAAAGTCCTACTTCTCAAACACTGTGATTAGTTTTTCTTTAAGACAACTTAGAGGGCTGGCCTGTACCCCTTTATCTGGCACTGAGGAGTTTCAGGTGAGTACCACCAGAGGCCTGCGCTGCCCCAGTTGCTCCTATCCTCATGTGTCTCCTTAGATGAATTCACCCTGTTGGGGGGAAGACTGTACTCCTACTAGAGTTGCTGGCACCCTAGCAGGGGAGTGTCCCTTCATATTGTTACTATTTTCAGCATTACCCTTGTTTCAATCCTTCTATTGAATTTTTGATTTCAATGATTATTTCAGCTATCATCTACCAAGAGTTTTCTTGTTGTTATGAATGTTACTTTTTTTCAAAAATAAAATAATATCCTGTCCTTTTATCATGAATTTTAGAGGTAAATGTTAAAGGTAATGTTAGCTAGATCATGTAAGTCTTTATAAACCAAGTAAGGAGCTCAGACTGTATCTTGAGGGTCATGTGAAACCCCTCAAAACTTTTAAACAGTGGGGTGTTATAATCAAATTATAGTAAAATATGACTTATAGAATTTAGGACTTTGAAGAGTTTCTGTATTTACAGTAAAGGAGGAGTTCAGAAAGTAAAAAAAATATTAATAAAATAGTTACAAATTGTAGTTAGTGTTCTAAAGAAAAACAAGGGACTGGGACAGAGAAGATAGAGAACACACAGACATACACTTGTATACCTGCATATATCCGTATTTGTCTATATGTATATATGCATAAATGTGTATGTGTATCTATGTGTAGTGGTTAGGAAAGGCCTATCTGGGAGATGATATTTTAAGTCGGAAGCAGAAGGTTGAGGATGGAACTAGCTCTGTAAAGAGTTGGATAAGAGCATTCTAGGTAAGCAGAATTGAATGTGGAAAGGCCCTCAGGCCTTGAAGGGCAAATTTGAGGAACTGAAAATATAAAATCGTGAATTTTATAGTGAGTGAGGCTAGAGATGAATGTGAAGAGATGGACCAGAGATGGCTAGGTGTACTGGGTTCAGATTCTGCAGGTTCTGTAGGACCTTGCAGTCAGTCTTGGTAAGGGTTCTGGATTTTGTTTTAGGTAGTGGGAAGCCATTGAAGAGTTTTAAGCAAGGAACTGACAATGATCTTTCGGTTTTTTTTTGCAGAGAGTGCTTTGAACACAGTAGGCAAGGAAGAGGTGGACCAGTTAGGCAGTTGTTATAGTCAGTAATGTAGGTGAGACATAGAGTGGTAGCAATGGATAGAGAATTAGAAAAATTTGCAGCATGTTCTGGGAGAAGACTCAACAGTACTTGCTAATATATTGCATGTAAAGGGTGATGGAATAATTATACAATGGATGACTTCAAGACTACTGGCTTGAACCTAAATAGATTGTGGTAGATGAAATTGATGTAAGTCCCATGAGGACTAAGTATTAACCTGCTAAGTTCACCGCTGTATCCTTAACATCCCTTAACATTCATAACAACCTGGCCCATAACAGGCACTCAGTAAATATTTATTGAATGAGTGAATATCAGTGACTGAGGCAGAAGATGAGGAGTAAGGAACAAGGAACAGATTTTGGTAGGAGACTCAACAGATCAATATTGAACTATTAAGTGTCAGATTTGTGAAACCACAGTAGTTATATACCTACTATGAGTCCTATCCCTTTGTTTTCAGCATCTCCACTTGACTATTGGTTATCCTCACAGGATATACTACTTTCATATTGATAGGTCCTTGAATGCTGCTTCTTTATTTCTCTCTTAATACTTAAAATTCTCTAGTCAACTTGGTCAAAACATTTTTATTTCTCATAAAATTCTGAATGCCATTAAACAAATGTTATGAATGATGACTTGATTTGTAAAATAGTCTGTAGAGGTTTATTTTATCATGTCTTATACCCTCAATATATATGGGTATGTCCCTCTAAGGGACAGCATTAAGGACCTGTTTAACTTAGACTTGATAACGTGTTTCACAAACCTTTAACTAGCATTTTAAAATATGGAAATTGCATTCCAAGTTGTAACTCTGAACACTGGAAACATACTTCTGTACCCTGCCTCTGCCCCTTCTGGCTGAGCAGCCTGTTGCACCACTACAGTAGTTCCACTGCCAACATGGTGTCTTGGGGGCCAGTTCTAGCAAGGACTCTCTTGGGTTTCCAATGATTTGTGGTCTCTCTGTATTTATATCAGAGCAAGTAATTCTTGTTAGGAACATGCTAGGTGTTATGAGTTAGAATGAAGAGTAGACATACAGCTTTGAACATAGACTTTTGTCCTTTCTCCATGTTTGTATTCAATAAGAAGTGTAGTATTTCTTATTTAGGGCCTTTCTATGTATTGTTTACTTTGAATGAGGGAAATAGGTTCTATGACTATTTTAAAAAAATATATACAACACCTTCAAAAAAGGATATGAAATGGACATATAACTTAAGGTAAGATAAGTGTTGTAGTCTTTTTATTACTGATTCATGAGATTTATTTTTATTTTAAAAATTTAGGACCTTCTTAACAATTTCATCAGGACAACTGAGGGTAATATAATGAAGCAGACCATTTGCAGTTATCTAGATTGTGAGCGATCTTGTGAAGCTGACATTTTAAAGAACACCAATTATAAGGTACTATAATTACCAATTAACTGAGTATTTTAAAAATGTGATTATAAAGTTAAACTTAGATAAAAATTATTATATTATCATGCATCAAAATATTGGTTATTTTTTTTTTTAGTTTCTTCTTTATAACAAAGTGAATCAGTCATACATATACATCTGTTCCCACATCCCTTCCCTCTTGCGTCTCCCTCCCTCCCACCCTCCCTATCCCACCCCTCCAGGCGGTCACAAAGCACCGAGCTGATCTCCCTGTGCTATGCAGCTGCTTCCCACTATCTACTACCTTACGTTTGGTAGTGTATATATGTCCATGCCTGTCTTTCGCTTTGTCACAGCTTACCCTTCCCCCTCCACATATCCTCAAGTCCATTCTCAGTAGGTCTGTGTCTTTATTCCTGTTTTACCCCTAGGTTCTTCATGACATTTTTTTTTCTTAAATTCCATATATATGTGTTAGCATACGGTATTTGTCTTTCTCTTTCTGACTTACTTCACTCTGTATGACAGACTCTAGGTCTATCCACCTCATTACAAATAGCTCAGTTTTGTTTCTTTTTATGGCTGAGTAATATTCCATTGTATATATGTGCCACATCTTTATCCATTCATCCGATGATGGACACTTAGGTTGTTTCCATCTCCAGGCTATTGTGAATAGGGCTGCAATGAACATTTTGGTACATGTCTCTTTTTGAATTATGGTTTTCTCAGGGTATATGCCTAGTAGTGGGATTGCTGGGTCATATGGTAGTTCTATTTTTCGTTTTTTAAGGAACCTCCATACTGTTCTCCATAGCGGCTGTACCAATTCACATTCCCACCAGCAGTGCAAGAGTGTTCCCTTTTCTCCACACCCTCGCCAGCATTTATTGTTTCTAGATTTCTTGATGCTGGCCATTCTGACTGGTGTGAGATGATATCTCATTGTAGTTTTGATTTGCATTTCTCTAATGATTAATGATGTTGAGCATTCTTTCATGTGTTTGTTGGCAGTCTGTATATCTTCTTTGGAGAAATGCCTATTTAAGTCTTCTGCCCATTTTTGGATTCGGTTGTTTGTTTTTTTGCTATTGAGCTGCATGAGCTGCTTATAAATTTTGGAGATTAATCCTTTGTCAGTTGCTTCATTTGCAAATATTTTCTCCCATTCTGAGGGTTGTCTTTTGGTCTTGTGTATGGTTTCCTTTGCTGTGCAAAAGCTTTTAAGTTTCATTAGGTCCCATTTGTTTATCTTTGTTTTTATTTCCATTTCTCTAGGAGGTGGGTCCAAAAGGATCTTGCTGTGATTTATGTCATAGAGTGTTCTGCCTATGTTTTCCTCTAAGAGTTTGATAGTGTATGGCCTTACATTTAGGTCTTTAATCCATTTTGAGCTTATTTTTGTGTATGGTGTTAGGGAATGATCTAATCTCATACTTTTACATGTCCCTGTCCAGTTTTCCCAGCACCACTTATTGAAGAGGCTGTCCTTTCTCCACTGTACATTCCTGCCTCCTTTATCAAAGATAAGTTGACCATATGTGCGTGGGTTTATCTCTGTGCTTTCTATCCTGTTCCATTGATCTATCTTTCTGTTTTTGTGCCAGTACCACACTGTCTTGATTACTGTAGCTTTGTAGTATAGTCTGAAGTCAGGGAGCCTGATTCCTCCAAAATATTGTTTAAAAAGCACTTAGTTTAATTACAGTGATAATGCAGTTGAGAAGTTGTTTGAATGTCTCAGAGCTTATATTCATTGTGATCAGGAAATATTTATATCCTTTGAGTCAGTAAAAGAATGAATTGGCTTTGCTAGGGTTTTTGTAATATTCACAAGTTTCTGAAGTTATAATAAATATTCTTGTAATCATATAATGGAAATTATCTAAAATATTCTTTATAGTTAGAAATGTTACAGGTTGAGAATATTAGCATTTTACTAAGGAGAAAGGTTGTCACTCCTCAAGAATTAAGTTACTAAGTAAGGATCATTATTTCTTCTATGGGTCTTGGGTGGGACACACACACACATAACCAGCCTTGATTTGAAGAAATTCAACAATCAAAGTACTTGAAGTCTAGTTCTCCCTGGATCTATCAGAATAAGACTGTGGAAAATCACAAGATAGGCTGAGATGTGATCATCAGTGTAAATCTGACTACTTCTACAAGATTGGAAATCTGAGTTGAAAAGCATGATGTATAGAGCAAATGGCATAGATGGGAAGGAGGAGAAAGCCAAGATCTATTCATTAGGGTAAGATGGGTATTGGGAAGTGTAGGCCTGGTGAAGTGCAGTGCTCAGGGCAGGTCAGGGTCAGTCCTGGTTTCAGTGACATGGTGATATGGTCCTGTGGTTTCCCAGGGAGGCATCAGGGTTCCAGTCAAATGGATAGCATGTAGCAGCAGGAAGTCTTGGCCACAAAATTTAGATTTTTGTCATCTAAGCAGTGTACCTATTTAAAGGAAGCAGGAGTGTGGTTCCCAGGGAGGGCACACTAGGAAAGACAAGAAATCTATACCTTGGGATAATGCAGTAGCTCAGGAGCCATTTCTCACTAAGATAGCAATCTAAGGTCTGGTGATTGATGACAAAGAAGTTTTGGGGAATAATGGTATGGAATTAGGGCTGAAAGAAAAGAGAAATGTAAAAGTTGAGGTGAAGTGGGGCAGACAACATGTTCATCTACAAAGATCACTCACCAAGTTTCTGATATTTTGTTTTATACAGCATGTGGAAAATATTACGTTAACTTACTCAACTTATTGCCTATTTTTTTGTCTTTAGTGATGTAAAAATGACTTGTATAGTTCTTTGATTACCAGTGATCTGTTGATAAATTTTCAATGCCATCTAAAGCTCATCTAGTTATAGAATAATTTAAAAAATGACTTAAGGTGGTATTTTCTATATCTACATGGATTATTATTTGTTATCAGCAACTTTTATTCTTTTCCAGGGATTTTTTCAGTTAATGTGCAGTAAAAGCTGTTGTGTTTACTTCCATAAAATTTGTTGGAAAAAGTTCAAGAATTTAAAATATCCAGGTGAAAATGATCAGGTATTATGCTTATTCTTCCTTAAAAACTTTACTACAGCATATCCTCCTCTACTCTTTCCTCTATTTTCCCTCTTTCCTCTTCATTTCTTCCTGATCACATCCTTCCTCCTCTTTTTTTCTCCCTTCATTTTTTTTTCCTATTCTCTCTGATGCTTTTCTCCTCACTATTTGTTCATCATCACCATTTATTAAACAGGTCTTTGTAGGAAATACTCTGCTAGTTGCTTTGCTTATTGACTTCTATTAATTTGTTCCCTGCCCTTTAGAAGTTTATACTCTTAAGAATAGAAATATTGTTACGTATATTCACATAAAGGACATAAATAGAATCACTTAATAAAAAAAAGGAGGGCCTCCCTGGTGGCGCAAGTGGTTGAGAGTCCGCCTGCCGATGCAGGGGATACGGGTTCGTGCCCCGGTCTGGGAGGATCCCATATGCCGCGGAGCGGCTGGGCCCGTGAGCCGTGGCCGCTGAGCCTGCGCGTCCGGAGCCTGCGCGTCCGGAGCCTGTGCTCCGCGACGGGGGAGGCCACAGCAGTGAGAGGCCCGCATACCGCAAAAGGAAAAAAAAAAAAAAAAAAAAAAAAAAGGAAAACTATATAATTTTAAGGATAGTTGCTATTTTAAGGGTAGAGAACAGTGATAAATTTATAGTCTTCAAAACTATACTTGTAGAATTGGGAATTCCCTGGCAGTCCAGTGGTTAGGGCTTGGCACTTTCACTGCCGGGGCCAGCATTAAATCCCTGATCAGGGAACTAAGATCCCTCAAGCCATGCAGCACGGCCAAACAAACAAACAAACAAAACAGCAAAAAACAAAACAAAACAACCCAAAATATATTTGTATTATTTATATTTGCCTAAAGTCATATAACTAAATTGAATTCTTTGCCTCTAAAATTAAAGTAGAAATCGAAAGCCCAGTTCTATATTAATTACTCTTTAATGAGGTAATGGCCATAAGTTGGGTCTATAATGTTTGGTTCTAAAGTGTTTACATTGTGCAAACAGTAGAAAACACTTATAAAGGAATTGTGATGGAATAGAAAGAGCACTGTATATGAAGTTGAGAGTTCCGAGTTCAAGTCCAGATTGAGCCACTTACTAGTTTTCTTTGCACTAGGCTGAAACTCATTTTTCTAAGCCATAGAGTGTGAATAGTAAATACCTACTTTATAAATTTATGAGGATTAACAGGTAAAACAGATAAACTTGCATTGTACATCGTAAAAATCATTATATAAAGCATTATTCTTCATTTTTTAAGCAGTGTGTAAATGCTTTTCACTTTCTTTGATTATTAGGGCAATCCATTTTGCTCAACTTTAGAAAGATGTAAAAGAAAACTAAGTAACTTAACCAGAGGAAATAACAAGGTCAGAATCAGAAAAAGGACTCAAATTCGTTTTCCCTGGAATCCTCATATATCTAATAGAAATTCAGTATTCCTTTTTGCACTTACTTAATTAGTATATTTTACTTGAAGTTGCTTTTATTGGGGGCAGCAAATACATTTTAGTTTGTAATATAACTATTTGAAGATTTTGAAGTAGAAATGATGAGAGAGAAAAGTGTAGTCATAAATTTTAAATAGGAAATCCATTGGTATAAGAAATGGGCTATCTTTGAACAGCTAACTCTCAAATGTTTATTCACATCTTTTTTACTGTCTAGCAACATCTGCCTCTAACTTTATTTAAATATAATCAGTCTTGCACATCAGTGGTTTTTTTCTATTTTTATTGTTTGTATTATTTTTTCTATTGATAACTTATTGTTTTTTTTTTCTATTGATAACTTTAGAGTTTTAGTGGGAAAAAGTGTTTGAAGGAAGGATGTACAGGTGACATGGTAAGGATGCTTCAATGTGAGGTACCTGGAATTGTCAAAATTTTGGTGAGTATCTTTCTCTTATTTTTTTGCTTTCCTTCACTGGAATGATGTTTTTGACTTCAAACAGATTTGGGAATTGTAGTGATAGTATTCTAGCTATATTCTCTTTGATGGGACTAAGCTCTCTAATCTTTTTATTGCATTGATTTCTCCAAAGTAGTATTTAAGTGGTACTTAAGAATAAGAAAATTTTAAAAATAAAGACACACACACATACACACACAGAAACAGAAACAGACAAAGCAGGCCATGGCTGTAGCAATGAGGAAAGTCATTATCATGAACAAAGGATGATAATCTAATTCTGTTCCACCTATGGTTAAAAATAATATTAGATTTTCTGAACCCTTTTTTAGTCTCTAAGCATCTTCCTATAAAAATACCTATAGAACATCTCATAGAGTTGCTGTTACATAAAATGCACTTAAATGGTATCCATTTTATTTTTTTAATTAATGAAATATCTTGTTGAATTTTCAGTTAATTAGTAAACAGACCAAAATTATAAATAGGAATATATATATATATATATATATATATATATATATTAATGTTTAGTATGGTCGTCTTGTATTTTAGATTTGACATTTAAATCCTATAGTGATAAAAAGTAGAACTAGTTTTTAAGACCAACTCTAGTTTGTTATTTGATTAAGATTGTTTATAGCTTGTTTCTTCTGTTTTATTTGTTTTATATTCACTATAGCTTTGTTCTCATTGTTTTCTTTCAAATATTAAGGCTAAAAAGTAACATTAAAGAATTTCGAAAATTGAACTACTTTAGGGCTATTTTTTTTTCATCACTTGCAGTTTGAAGTTGTGAGAAAGGATGAATATATAACCATTGAAAATTTAGGAGCAAGGTAAGCTTGAAATTAAATATTCTGCTTTTTTTTGAGCATGTATGTATTTTTCAGTAGCTTCTTTCTTCTGTTTTCTGTTACTTTCTGGAGCTCCATTAAACTTAAAGACAGCATCAGTTGTGTGAAAAAATTGTATTTAATTGACATTTTTCTACCCCTTTGCCCCCCACTTTGTAGACTTTTAAATTCTAAAGCAGGAAAGTAGAAATGTGAATACTTTCCCCTTATGTATGAAAAGAATCCTTCCCTGAAAACCAAACGTATTTTTCTTAAAGTTATTTAAATTAGATTGTTATGATATAAAAACTTTCTCCTAGCTTTCAAAACTCATTCAAGCCTCCAGGCTTGTCTGACAATTAGAATCATCCTGTTTCTTAGATGAGAAAGCTGTATTGCAGAGGAATATATAAGTTGGAATTCATAGAGGTGTAGACTGTTGCTATTGAAATTAGAAATTTCAATATAAAACTTATCCTAATCCATTGATTCTCTTTTCTTCTGTTTAAAATGTCTACCATTTTTAAATCTACCAGGGTTATTACATTGATATCTAAGTCTTCCCTATGAGCTAATGAAACCCAAATCTTTATCTCTGCTGTAGATCTCACTCTTAAAAATCTAGGTCTGTCTACCTGCATGCTAAAGATTTCCATTTTTATTTTTCAAAAAGATCTATAGTTCAGTATGCCCACAGCTAGACTCACAATATTTCTTCCCAGTTACAGTTGCTCTGTAACTTTTTTTAGGTCCAATCAATTCAACTTCTTAAATATATTGTACATGCCTCCTTACTTCTGTCCCTGTGCTTCCACTAAGCTAAAGTTATTTCTTTGATTTTTTTAAACATCTTTATTGGAGCATAATTGCTTTACAGTGTTGTTAGTTGCTACTGTATAACAAAGTGAATCAGCTATATGTATACATATATCCCCATATCTCCTCCTTCTTTTATTTGGAATTCTGAAACAGCTTCTAAACCCATCTTTTTGTCTCCAGTCTTACCTTTCTTCAGTCTGACTGTTCAAGTCTATTGAACAGTCTGTTCAGCCATCAAAATCACTTTTCTAAAAAAAAATGGAAATATTTCACTTCTCTGCTTGAAAATCTTTCAGAGGCTTCTCATTGCTCTCAGTTAAGTTCAGGCTCGTTAGCTTGGCTCTTTAGTCACCTTGGTCCCTGCTGTACTCACTAGTGTCATCTCTTGTCATTCTTTTTTTTACTATATATACACCAACTATACTGAGCTTCTTTTAGTTCTTAAGTGTGCCATCTGTTTTACCTCTAGGACTTCCCTAGAATATGCCACTCCTTTGGCTTTGCCTGCTTAAAACTTCCAGAAAATCATTTTTACTTTGCATTAGGTGTTTCAATCACATATTCCCTTCACTTCTCCTATTAAAACATTTACTAAGTTCTGTTACACTTTCTAGGCTCTCTTCTCCATTTGACTATAGCCTCCTTGAGGGCAAGAACTTTAACTTGCTTACTGCTATATTCCCAGTACATAACCTAATGCCTGGCATATAGCTGGTACCCAATAAATACATGACAGATGTAGAGATTCTAACTTCCATTATTCTACAATTAGTATGTTACTTTTGTTTGACAGGCGAATTAACTTATTTGGAGATGAACTGCGAACCTGTTTTCCTTGGATGGTGGTTCCAGTCTCAATTCAGAACTTCAGCCTTTAGCTGAGCTACTTTGAGTCTGTTCCACACATATGGTCCAGCAGTCAGTCAGAGATGTGGCCGGAAAAACTTGGGGGATCTCTTCTCTGACTTTCCTTTCTGGGATTCCCCCACACTCTTCAGCAGCCATGGTTCCGTGGCTTCAATTTTCTGGTTCCTTCAGCCAAGGAGACCTTTGTTTTCTACCATGGTATACTTAGCCTCAGGCTCAAAGCTCTAAAATTGGTGAACTTAATTTCATACATTCCTCTTCTCTTCTCCTCGAGCATATACCCCCTACAGCAGAGTTGGTTTGTTTCTCTGCTCTCTGTGCCTTCAAGTAGTTGCTTTTTGTAATTTGCCTAAGTTTTATAGTTATTTTCTGTGGGAAACCCTCTGATAATTGGACCTTATTACCAAAAGTGGAAGAGCTACCTCATGAGGTTTTGTGAATGAATGACAAAAAAGTTTGGTTGTTTTTTTAACATTAAAATGCTTTATTGTTATTAAAATATGCATAAATAAAAGCTCACAAAATATAAATGCAGAGTTTAAAAACGAATTGTGAAGCAGACAGTCTTGTGGCTCCACCCATATAGAATTTTATCAGCACCCCAGAAGCACTCACTGTTCCCCTCTCCCCCAGCTCATCCTCTTCTAGGTAACTGTTATCCTGACCTTCACAGTAATCATCTCCTTGCTTTCTTGATAAATGTACTAATTATAAATGCATTTCTAAACACTGAATTTTTTTATAGGTCAGTTTTTCAGGCTATAGCTCATATACAGTAAAGTTCACTTTTTAGAAATATACATTTTAAATGATTTTATTTTTATACAGCCGAGTAACCACTACCATGATCAAGAGTATTTCCATCATCCCAAGTTTCTCTAAAATCTCTTACATAGTCATTCCCCCCTCCAACTTCCAAACCGTGGTAACCACTGATATGATTTCTGTTCTGATTAATATTGCTTTTTTCTGACTATCCTCTAGTAGGAAAGCCTTTTGCATCTGGATTTTTTTTAACTTAGCATAATGCTTTTGAGATTCATCCTTGTTATTGCAAATATCAGTAGTTCATTTTTGTTTGTTGTTGAGTAGTCTTCCTTTGTATAGATGTACTATAACTTATTTATTCATTTAACAGTTGATGACATTTGAATTGTTTCTGGTTTTAGGCTGTTATAAATAAAGCTGCTATAAATATTCATGTGTTACTCTTTGTATAGATGTATGCTTTCATTTCTCTTGGATAAATTCCTAGGAGCAGGATTGCTGAGTCATATGGTATGTGTTTAATGTTATAAGAAACTGCCAAACTGTTTTCAAAGTAGCTGTACATTTTGTCATTCTCACCACCATAATAAGAGAATTCTAGTTTCTCTGCATTCTCTCCAGCACTTGGTATTATCAATTTTAAACATTTCAGCCATGTTAAAAGATGTGTAATGGTGTCTTATTGTGGTTTTAATTTGCATTCGCTTAAATTTTCAAAACTATTTTTTAATTTTAGATCCTTTGCTATTACATGATAAATCTTAGAAAAACACCTTATAAATTTCTCCAGACTTCTTGCTGAGATTTTGATTGCATTGAATTTGTAGGTCAATTTGGGGATGATTTACATCTTAACAATATTGAGACTTCCCATCCATGAAGATGGTGTATAATTAATTTCACTTAATTGGGTCTTCTTTGATGCCTCTTAGGAATGTTTTGTAGTCTTTTGTGTATATAGTCTTATTTGTACAATCTTATAAATATTTTGTTAGATTATCCATGTATATTTGACTTTTTATGTTATTGCAAATGATAATTTAAAAATTTCAATTTCTAGTTATTTGTGTTATACAGAATTGATTTGTGTCGATCTTGTATCCTGTGACTTGATAATTAATAATTTTAATATCGTTTATAGATTCTTTGAGGTTTTCTACAAAAGATCATGTCATCTATACATAAAGACAACTTTATTTCTTTTTTTGCAATCTATATGCTTTTTGTTTATTTTCCCTTACTTATTGCATGGTCTCGGTCCTCTAGTACAATGTTGAATACACTTGTGAGAGCAGACGTCTTTGCCTTTTCTAGATCTTAGGAAGAAGTCTTCAGTTTTTCACCATTTAGTATGCTGTTAGCTGTAGAATTTTTACAGATACCCTTTTTTAGATTGAAGAGATTCTTTTTTCATCCTACTTCTCTGAAAATTTTTATCATGAATGGATAGTGAACTAATGCTTTTCTGCATGCATTGAGATGATCATATGGTTTTCTTCTTCTTTAATCTGTTAATATGTTGAATTACATCAATTTATTTTCAAATGTTGAATCAACTTTGCTTTCCAAGAATAAATAGCAATTGGTCATGATCTATTTATTTTTTCCATATTGCTGCTGGTCTTTTAATTTCTAGCTTTATTGAGCTATAACTAGTATATAACATTGTGTAGGTTTAAGGTGTACAACATGATGATTTTATATATATGTATATATGAAACAGCTACCACCATAAGTTTAGTTAACACATCCATCATCTCACATAGATTTTTTGTGTGATGGGAACTTTTTTTTTTTTTTTTTTTGCGGTACGTGGGCCTCTCACTGTTGTGACGTCTCCCGTTGCAGAGCACAGGCTCCAGACGCGCAGGCTCAGTGGCCATGGCTCACGGGCCTAGCCGCTCCGTGGCATGTAGGATCTTCCCGGACCAGGGCACGAACCCATGTCCCCTGCATTGGCAGGCAGACTCTCAACCACTGCACCACCAGGGAAGCCCTGATGGGAACTTTTAAGATCTACTTTCTTAACAACTTTCAAGTATACAATATAGCATTATTAACTATAGTCACATGCTGTACTTTGGACCCCTGGTTTGTACCTTTTGACCCCTTTACCCATTTCCCACACCCCACCCCCACCCCTGGCAACCACCAGTCTACTCTGTGTTTCTGAGTTCAGGGTTTTTTAGCTCTCACATATAAATGAGATCATACAGTATTTGTCTTTCTCTGTTTGGCTTATTTCACTTAGCATAATGCCTTCCAAGTTCATCCATGTTATCACATATGGCAGGATTTCCTTTTTATGGCTGAATAGTATTCCATGGTATATATAGGCCACATTTTCTTTATCTATTCATCCATTAACAGACACTTAAGTCATTTTCCACGTTTTGGCTATTGTAAATAATGCTTCAATGAACATGGGGGTGTAGGTATCTCTTTGAGACAGAGATTGTATTTCCTTTGGACATATAATATATACCCAGAAGTGGGATTGCTGGATCAATTCTATTTTTAATTTTTTGAGGAACTTCTATACTGTTTCCCCTAGTGGCTCTATCGACAGGTGTGAGGTAATATCTCATTGTAGTTTTGATTTACATTTTTCTGATTATTGGTGATGTTGAACATCTTTTCCTGTACATGTTGGCCATTTTATATCTTCTTTGGAAAAATGTTAATTCAGGTTCTTTGCCTTTTTAAATCGGATTATTTATTTATTTGCTGTTGAATTGTATGGCTTACTTATATGTTTTAGATATTAACCCCTAATCAGATGTATGATTTGCAGATATTTTCTCCTGTTCTGTAGGTTGCCTTTTCATTTTGTTGACTGTTTCTTTCACTGTGCAGAAGCTTTTTAGTTTGATGTAGTCCCACTTATTTATTTTTGCATGTGCTTTTGATGTCAAATTAAAAAAATCATTGCCAGGACTGATTTCAAGGCAATGTTGCTTTTCTCTCTACTTTCAAAGGTCTCTCTTTGTCTTTTACTTTTGTCAGTTTAATTACAATGCATTTCAATGTAGTCTTTTTCAGGCTCAACCCATTTATGGTCCTTTGAGCCTTGTGAATCTGGATGTCCATTTCTCACCTTAAGTTTGGGAAAGGGACATTATTTCTTTAAATACTCTTTCCATCCCTTTCTCTTTCTCTTCTCCTTCTGGGATTACCATACTAGTATATTGTTTCTATTATTGTTGTCCCATACATCCCGTAATCTTTCTTTACTAGTTTCATTCTTTGTTCTTTTTCCACCTCTGATTGGGTAATTTCAAATGATCTGTCTTTGAGTTCACTGATTCTTTCCTTTGCTTGATCAAGACTGTTGTTGAAGCTCTCTATTATATTTTTCAGTTCAGTCAGTGTATTCTTCAACTCTAGGACTTGTGAGTTATTTTTTTCTTTATGGTTTCTATTTCTTTGTTGACCTTTTAATTTTGTTCATGCATTGTTTTCCTAATTTCAGTTAGTTGTTTGTGTGTTCTTGTAGTTCACTGAACTTCTTTAATAGGATTATTCTGAATTCTTTGCACTGTCTATAGATCTCCATTTCTTTAGGGTCACTTATTGGAAGTTTATTAGTTTCTTGTGGTGGCATCATAACTGATTCTTCATGATCTTTGTATACTTGCATTGGTATCTGCACATTTGAGTACATGGTCTCCACTTGCAGAGTTTACAGGTTTGTTATGGCAAGGAAGGACCTTCACCAGTCAGCTGGTAGCATCTACAGGTAAATAGAACTTCCCATAGGGTTTTCTACTTCTGTGAAGCCACAGTCTGTGCTCTGAGGTTGGAGTTGGGGTGCTGTTGGGTGGGGCTGGTTGCTGGTTTCCATGTTCAATTGGGGCTGCTAGATGGGCTCCCAGGTCAAGTCAGGCTGATGGCTATGTTGTGGTCAGGTGGGGTTACTAGCTGTGTTCTGTAATCACCTCTGGTTGGGCACATTCACAGTCTTTGTTCCCTGACTGGGTGTTGTCACCGGTTGGATTCTGTGATTGGGCAGGGTTGCAGGCCATGCTCTGCAATTGTTCCTGGTCAGGTGGGGCTTCAAGGTGTGCTTCCTGAGCAGATGGAAACAGTGGCTGGATTCTACATTCAGGTGGGGCCACAGGCCAGGCTTCATGGTCAGATGAGATGTCAGGCTGTACTTTGCAATCAGGCAGGGCCACAGGCTGTGCCCCAAAGTTGGGCAGGACCACAGGATGGGCTTTACAATCAGATAGGTTGTTCATTGTGCTCTGCTCTTGGGTGAGGTGTGGCCTTCAGCTGTACCCCACATTTTGGTGGGGCAGAAAATGTCAGGGTTGCTGTCTGGATCCCTTGGTGTAATGGGACCAGAGGCTGTCCTCTGATGCTGGGCAGGTTACTGGCTGGGCTCCCTGCTTGAGTGATTACATAGGTAGCATTCAGCAGGGCTATATCTAGGCTCTGCTGCTGCATTAGGTGTTAGGCTGGGTTCTGCAACTGGAAAGTACCTTAGGTTGGGCTCTGAGGCTGCTCAGGGTCACTGTTCTGGCTTCCTGATTATCCAGGGCCAGAGGCTATGCTCAATAGTTAGGTATGGCACCTGGCTTGACTCCCTGCCCAGGCGGGCTGTAGGATGTGCTTCGTGGTTGCTAGGTATATGTGGGCATGCTTCTCAGAGGGGTGAGAGCTCGAATTTGCTCCCTTGTCTGAGTGGGCCATAGTATGTGCTCTGTACCGACTGGCCATCTATAGCCATGTTTCTCAGAGAAGTGGGACTGGAGACTGTGCTTAAGAGTTAGGCAGAAGTGCGAAATTTGCTCCTTTGCCCGTGCAAGCTGTAGCATGTGCTCCATGGTTGGTTTCCCGCAGTGCTTTTATCAATTTACACTCCCCCTTTCAGTGTAGGAGAATTCCTTTTACTCAGTATCTTTGCCAGTACTTTATATTGTTAGAGTTTAAAGTGTTTTCAGTGTAGTAGCTGATTAGCAGTGTTATGCTGGTGCTGGACATAAAATCAGTTAACAACCACCACCACAAAACCAACATCTCTGTCCTTTTTTTTTTTTTTTTTGTATTGTTTTCTGTGGGAGAGTTCATTTCAAAGCCAAGCCACAAGTTTTTTCATCTGTTTCATAGCAGCATTTACTTAGTGTTTAGTCTATTTAATAAATTTTGCTACTTTTTCCCTCAATTTTTTTCTAATTATTTGTATTGATGCTATGCCAGTTTCTTTCTCTCTTTTTTAATCACTAGTCATTAAATGAGTTGAGTTTTCTTGGAATAGTTATTGGTAAGAAGATACTGTGGTGGAGGAGGGTCTGGGAGGAGTTCCAGATTTGCTGCCTTTTTACAGTGCAAAGATTTCTTTTTTCGTACTACCAAATAGTCTTCTTGCAAATAAGCTAGTCATGTGATTCTTTTTGTGTGAAATCTAGCAATTCTACTTGCCTCCGAATTCTAATGAAAATGGCAATGTAGGGTTGTTACTGTTGGTGTTTTTTATTTGTTCTTTTATTTTTCTTCTTTGCTTTTAAATTATTGCCAGAAGGAGGAGAAGAAAATGCTCACTGACTTAGCCATGCTGATACTAGAAATCTTGACTGACTTTTTTAACCTAATTTTTTTCCATTTGCAGTTATAAAAAGTTGATGTCTCTGAAAATAGATGATAGCGATATAAGACCGAAGATCAGTTTAAAATTTGGTACAAAAGGTATATTTTACTTTCATATGTCTCCTGTTGAAAACTGTGTTAAAAATTTTGACTTGCTCTGTAAAGAATCATGCCATTAACAACCGTGTGTTTCTTTGAGTTTGTCATTCTCTGTACTTGGGTTTACACTAACAAACATCACTTGGTGTAGGCTGGAATTCATGGACAGAAAGATCAGCAGGTGTATGGGTATCACATTACCTTGCATCTATAGAGAGGTTTGCTGGGTTTGGTGCATAGCTGTGACTACACAGATTGAGCTTCAGCTGATGTTCCCTACCAACTCCTCACTTGTTGCATTCCCTGTTAAAAGGGTGAAATGGAAAGAATGAACATTTGGGGCTCAAGGCCAAGTAGTCTAAACTTAGGTGTCAGCTCCTTAGGAGTGTGCTAGGCAATGCCAGCTGCTCAGCACTTGGAGAGCTTAAGGGCTCCTGGACCCATGGAAGAGTAGTCTGGTGGCATTCCTTCTTGCTAGGGAGAATGGATGTCCCTGATCCTAGCCAGCTTCTTATTTGGCAGCCCAGAGAAAGCTCCTTGAGTCATTTGCTTTGTAACCTTGTTTGCCTCCACAGTTTATGTCAAGTATATCAAACAAGAATATTACTTTAAAAATCTTTTGAAACACAGAATCATGAAGGATAAAATAATAAAGTTGCACTTTATAATAAACACATATTTTATAATTTTAAAAAATATACCATCATATACCAAATTCTTATTTCTAATTCACTTCAGTCTACCTTCCTCTTTGGGAAGTGCTACTAAACCAGAAAAATATTAAATAGTTCAGTCTCATGCCTTATTCCATTTCATTGATGAAATACCTACTTAATCATTAATTTATTTTTTGAAAGGATAAGAACAAGAGGTTCATAAGATCAGTGAGTCTCAAACTTTAATATATATTTGAATCATCTGTGATTTTGTTAAAATATCGGTGCCAATTCAGTATCTCTGGGGTGAGACCTGAGATTCTGTATTTCTAGCAGGCTCCCATGTGGCTGCTGCTGCTGCTGCTGGCCAGTGGACTGTACTTTGAGAAGCAAGGCACTAAATCACTTTATGTTTCTTGCTATAGTTCTGCATTGTCTAATACAGTAGTCACTAGCCATATGTGGCTGTTTAAATTTAAACTCATTAAAATTAGATAAAGTTTCAAACTCAGTTCCTTTGTCAGACAAGCAGCATTTCCACTGTTCAGTGTCTAGTGGACAGTGAAAATCTAAAATATTTTCATCACAAAAAGTTTTACTGTACAATGATGATTAAGATAAAATATAATTGCCTAAGTAAAGTATAACTAAACACTGGCAGTTACCATTCTTTAGAGTCTTCAGAATTTTCAAAGACTTAATACTTTTATCCCATTTCATGGCCAAAGCTCATTTATTTGAACAAAACCCTGGATGGTTGAAAGCCTTCTATAGTGATTAGTTTTTGTGATTACTTTTGCTTGGAACATACTGTTTTTGTTTTGATTCTTTGACAGCTAGACAGATAGCAGCATGCTTCTTGAGCACTGACTGTGACAAAGCACTGTACTGTACTTCATTCTTTTGGAATAGTGCCTGTCCTACAGGAGCTTAGGATGTAATGCAAGAAATCACATAGAAAAAGAGCATTAATGTGGAATCTTTTGACTTCTCAAAATTCATTTTCAGATGAAATGCCTATCTTCAAACTTGATTATAATTATTTCTATCATCTGCTTCATATAATTATTGTTTCTGGTACTGACATTGTTCGGCAAATATTTGATGAGGCTATGCCACCCCCTCTTTTGAAAAAAGAGCTTCTTATACACAAGAATGTACTGGAACCCTACTACAACCATCTTTGGACCAATCACCCTTTGGGTGGAGCATGGCATCTGCTTTATCCCCCAAACAAGGAGCTGCCACAGTCCAAACAGTTTGACTTATACCTCCTATTAGCTCTCATAAAACATTTGAATGTGTTCCCCGCACCCAAAAAAGGCTGGAATATGGAACCACCATCTTCTGATCTCTCTAAGTCTGCAGACATCCTGAGGCTGTGCAAATACAGGGATATCCTCCTTAGTGAGATTTTGATGAATGGTCTCACTGAGTCACAATTCAATTCAATTTGGAAAAAAGTTTCAGATATTCTTCTGCGCCTTGGGATGAAGCAAGAAGATATTGACAAAGTGAAGGAGAATCCCATTGAGAATATCTCCCTTGATTACCATCAGTTGTCCATCTACCTAGGCATACCAGTACCAGAAATCATTCAGAGGATGTTATCCTGCTATCAACAAGGTACAAAATAATTATTTACTTAAGCCAGTAAACCTTCACTGAGTGTCTGCTATGTGCCAGGTACAGTGCTAAGGGTAGGAGATTCAGTGAGCTCACATTCTTGAGAGAATATCCTCATCAAGAAGCCAGTAGAAATTACAGTGCTAGAGATGTTTCCAGAATACCATGGGAAATTCTAGCCTAAGAGAATCCAAAAAGGCTTTCTGGAGATAGAATATCTAAGGAGTTGTTAAATGACATGTAAAAGTTAGCCAAGTGAAGAAGATGGAGAAGGATGTTTCAGAAGGAAACAAGAGCAAAGGTATAGAAACATAAAAATATAGTGCAAGGAACTAAAAAGTTTGGCAATACTGAGATTAAAGTAGGGGAGAGTTCATAGAATACATTCAAGAGGATTTCTCTTGCCTTGTTGAGGAATTTGTGTTTTCAAAAAGGAATTGTTGAATATTTTTAAGTAGAGGAGTTTTATCACTTCTACAAAATTAAGGATGCCTAAAACCATGAAATACAGGTACTGAGTATTTCAAGAATGCCCTTTTAGATACCATGAGTGTATGTTTCTCCTTTCTATCAGAACCTTGACTTTTGTTTAAAAGTTTGGTCATAAGTAATTTTAAAAATCAGATAACATTTATGCAAGGTCTAAGGTTGGCGGTGGCCATTCCCAAACATTATTTGTTGTTATGGGGAAGACTTCAGACCTCCTCCCCACATTCCAGGATAGCTTCTCAGCTGTCATGGTGGAAAGTGGAGTTGAAGCCATGTCAGCATCACTGAAACCCTTGCTGTGTTATTCTAGGTGAATTTTCCTGGTCCCAAGTTATTAGTCATACTACCTGGTGAGCAACTGATGATCACACTGATGCTATTTAAATATATAACTTTCCAAGTTTCTAGTAATTGTTGACCTGGTCCAGATTTTCTTCAGCTATAATTGCTAGGCCCCAATCCCACTCCTTTTGCTAAGGCTCTGGGATTCCATTGTGTTTTCCTACTTAACCTTTAAGAAAGCTTTCTTTGAACATAAAAGAAGAGAATGCTGAGTTTGATGCTATAAGAAAGTCAGGCGAGCACCCTTGACTTGTAAATTGGGTTATAAATTAGAGGCTTTTCTTTTTTACATTTACTCTATTAAGATTTTTTTTTTTTTTTTTTTTTTTTTTTGCATTACGCGGGCCTCTCACTGTTGTGGCCTCTCCCGCTGCGGAGCACAGGCTCCGGACGCGCAGGCCCAGCGGCCATGGCTCACGGGCCCAGCCGCTCCGCGGCATGTGTGATCCTCCCAGACAGGGGCACGAACCCGCGTCCCCTGCATCAGCAGGCGGACTCTCAACCACTGCGCCACCAGGGAAGCCCCTCTATTAAGATTTTGAATGACAAAAACTTATGAGAATAAAAATATTTGGGAAAGTGAGTTGAGCAATAAATCCAAGGTATTTCAAACAGTTTTCACTCTGAAAGTCTGACGAGCTTATTGCTCAAGTCCCTTTAATAGAGGCTTTCCTAATATCTTATATGTCTTCCCTAGTAGTTATTACAGTTTGGTTTTCATTTGTGTATCTGATTATTTGATTAATATCCATTGTCCCCACTAAATCTCTATGACGGTTATCTTTTTTCTCACCATTCAAACTCTAGAGCCTAACACAGCCTGATATATCATAGGTGCTTAATAAATATTAATGGGCAAGGAGAGAGAGTGCTCATCAGGATTTTGCTAAAAAAGAGGCTCAAACTTTCAATGGAGGTTTGCTGCATAATTGACTATTACTTCATGACCTTAGACTGTAAACTGTAAAAATTTGCTTCTTGATTTAAAGTGCTTGTGTTCTAGGCATTATCTATTATGAACTATCATTTTTTTAAACCTTTCTTTCTCTAAACATGGGTTTATAACCTTTATGTTATAATCTAATTATTTCTTGTTTAAACTGGATTCGTGAGTGAAGCTGGTTATTTTTACTTATAATATTTATTGGTGCAGTGTAAAAAATCTTCTCATTTTTCTTAGTCTCAGTCTGATATTTGTTGGTTACATTTGCAATTATATATCTAAATTTTTTCTTTATGTATCATAGGAATTGCTCTACAGTCAATAACGGGCAGTCAACGTAAGTATGTTTAAAAACCAAATGCCTAAGTGACCTTTCAACCCAGGGTAGCTAAGGGGCACCTGTAGATTTTTACTCGGTCAGATAAACTGTATGATAAACTGTAATTGTTTGTTATAAGCTCAGAAAATTATATGGTCAGATTACTACTGGTCAGCTGAATCTAGTATGAGCCTTTATTCTTCCTTTGTCTTAGTGCACATGCCCTAGGGTTTACCCTAACAGAGTATTTTAACTTTTGACACACAGGGCACTTCAACAGGCAAAAATGCCTACCTGCTTGCTCTACCTGCTCATATATGCTACTGTTTAGCTTATGTAACTTTTATCTGGTTAACTATCCATTGTTAAGCTATATACTTTTCTGGCAGGTGGTGAGTTGCTAATTTTTTTATTTCCATTTATGTACTGTTGGTTTTTTAAAAATGGAATTCAAATTCTGCAATTAAAATTATACTTAAGAAAGTAATACCATTTTTTTTTTTTTTTTTTGCGGTACGCGGGCCTCTCACTGTTGTGGTCTCTCCCGTTGCGGAGCACAGGCTCTGGATGCGCAGGCTCAGCGGCCGTGGCTCACGGGCCCAGCCGCTCTGCGGCATGTGGGATCTTCCCGGACCGGGGCACGAACCCGTGTCCCCTGCATTGGCAGGCAGACTCTCAACCACTGCGCCACCAGGGAAGCCACACCGTGGGTTTTGTTTGGAGTAAAATTATACTTAAGAAAGTAACACAATGGGTTTTGTTTGGACCATCTGTGATCAGTCAGATGAAGTCCACAAGTTTAGATATTGAATCTCTGGAGCAGTGTCAAGGATCATGGTATCAAAGAAGTCACATAATTGGGGGCTGATACCCTTTAATAACCTTTGATTATAAAAAAGAAGAAAAAAGGGAAAAATACATCTAGCTTTTCCTTCTCTTTATGTTTTAGACTTATGCCCTAAAATAATACTAGTTGCAATATTTAATAAGGTCAATGTCAGGATACTCAAAAACTTAGTATTTAGAATTGACTTAAGTTCTACATTATCTATATCTATAGTCTGCTTAAAATAACAGCCAAGTATCTTAGCATTTGAGTTTATATTGATTGGTTTCAGGCTAGTATATGTACCTGTTATTTGGTCATTGATAAATGGGCATTTTATTTTCATTTAGTATTTGAACAGAGTAAGATGTCTTCTATTTCTGGGGTGGTGTTATGGGGGGAGTAAATATATTTAAAATAGTGATAAGAGACTAAAATTATATGCATCCAGACTTTGAGTGTTTTGGTTTTAATATTTAGGTATTGAAATAGAAGAGTTACAAAATGAAGAAGAAGAACTAAGTCCACCTCTTATGGAGTACAATATAAATGTGAAATCAATCCCTGAAATACAGTTAGCAGAAATGAATAAAGATGGGGCATCGATACCCAGTGAATCTTCAACAGAATCTATTAAAGATCTCCAGGAAGTATAAGTGCTCATTAATATTTGAATTAGAAGAACTTAATCAAGGCTTTTAGTTTGTTGCATGTGCTATTCTTAAAGCCTCCCAGACAATCTTAGTTTATATTTATCATTAGTGTTTACACAGAGCTTGAATTGGAATGGTTCTTTTCCCAATACTTTCTTCCATAATCTTTCCTGCCTTAGCCATATATTTTGGCAGCGTCTAGTGAACGCTTATTATGTGTTTGGCATGTTTCTTCATCCTGAGTGGTAGAATGGATGTGGGAGGTTAACAGAAAGTAGAAAAAAGCATAGTGGGGAATAGAAGGAGAGAGAAAGGAAGAGAAAACAGGGATATTTCAATGCTATGTACACAGAGGTAGAATTAAAACCATCCAGGATGTATTTCTTTGCAGATAAGTGGTAACAGATACTATGTAGTCACTAAATTCTTCCTAGGCTTAATTTTTCATCTAATGGACCTGAATATGTTGATTTTTTTTAAGGTGCCTTCCTCCTCTGTTAGTCATGCATGCACGTGTGCAAGTGAGGACCTCTGAGCTCTTTTCAGTAGCCTACTTATTGACATTATATGTTGTTCCTTTATACATCAGTGATTTCTCAAGCAGAAAACTGAGATTAAAATTAAGATGAAAATAATTTTCCATAGAATCTAGAAGGAAAGTATGATCTATATTAGAAGATAAAAGATCCCAGTGGTTAGAGGAAATGCATTTTGTAAAATAATCCATTGTGCAGTTTGAATTACATATTAAATAAATGATTTATTTCTTATCTATCAGGTTAAGAGTAAACCAAAGAAAAAGAAAAAGACCAAGAATAAAAAGGTAAGAGGCTATATTAGCGTTATAATAGAGGAATGTCTGATTATGAACACTTAGGTTTAATACATGGTTTTACTATTAGTTAGAACTTAAAATTAGTCCAAGTAGACATGTAGCACAAATAACTTATAAATGTTCATAGCTTATTGAATATATGATTATAGAGAAGTCTATGTATGTTAGATTCTGAAAATAATTTAAACTTACAGTATGCCCTACTTTACTTCCCTAAATCATAATATATACATTTAAATATATAAGTAAAGAAACTGAATTAGTCACTTGGAAATTTCACTAATTTCTGTGTACGACTCTCATTTAAAAAAATGCCTACTCTGTTTTTTTTTTTTGCATCTTTATTGGAGTATAATTGCTTTACAATGGTGTGTTAGTTTCTGCTTTATAACAAAGTGAATCAGTTATACATATACATATGTTCCCATATCTCTTCCCTCTTGCGTCTCCCTCCCTCCCACCCTCCCTGTCCCACCCCTCTAGTTGGTCACAAAGCACCGAGCTGATCTCCCTGTGCTATGCGGCTGCTTCCCACTAGCTAGCTATTTTACGTTTGGTAGTGTATATATGTCCATGCCACTCTCTCACTTTGTCACAGTTTACCCTTCCTCCTCCCCATATCCTCAAGTCCATTCTCTAGTAGGTCTGTGTCTTTATTCCTGTCTTACCCCTAGGTTCTTCATGACATTTTTTTCTTAAATTCCATATATATGTGTTAGCATACGGTATTTGTCTTTCTCTTTCTGACTTCACTCTGTATGACAGACTCTAGGTCCATCCACCTCATTACAAAGAGCTCAATTTTGTTTCTTTTTATGGCTGAGTAATATTCCATTGTATATATGTGCCACATCTTCTTTATCCATTCATCCGATGATGGACACTTAGGCTGCCTACTCTGTTTTAAACACAGCTTCTTTTCATATTTTTACAGAAAAGTTCAGAAGCATTTTTCAAAACCTAAGAAATCTTGATTTTTTCCTTTGTGTCTAAGACTCTGCCCACAATACAGTAATGTACAAAAATGGTACAAATCCACAAAGCTTCTTTATGCCTCTTCCTGTTATTTGAGGGTTTTAAAATGAACAAGTTATGATCTGTAGTGCAGTTTTAGCAAGAAGTCTCTTAATAGCTTGAAAAATTACAAGAGAAAGTCAGGAGTATTTTTTTATTGGCTTAATTCTTTAAAGTTAAGACTATTATTTTAGAGCAATTTTTTTGGTTTAGAGTAAAATTGAGGGGAAGATACAGAGATTTCCCATACACCTCCTGCCCCCACACATGCACAGCCTCTTCAACCAACACTCCCCAGCAGAGTGGTACATTTGTTACAATTGAGGGACCTAAATTGATATATCATAATTATCCAAAGTCCATACTTTACATTTTGGTTCACTCTTGTTGTACATTCCTATGGATTTGGACTCAAGATAATTTTTTTATTAAGCATATAGCTAACCGCTATGCTATGTAAACTTTACTGTGAAAAATATGTTATTTTCTGGCTTGAAACGTATATTTAAAGTCTAGATTATATTATAAACTGAGTGAGAATATTTGCCCAACTACAATCTGATAAGTTCATGTTATTAGTCATTTGGAAGTATACACAAACTTTAGTGATAAATGAAATTTTACACAATGAAAGTAAATTTACAAAATACTGAGGTACAGAACAAAATAAAGATTATTTTATACTCTGATCAGTAAAATGTTAGTATAATTATCATATTTATCAAAAGTTATTTTGAAAATTAATTTTTTTAAATAAATTTTGTTTTTAAAAGACACAAGTACGAATATTTTTTCTTACTTTTAGACCATTCATATATAATAAAACACAACCTGATTCATTAGTTTAGCTGCTATTTTTTATTTTTGCCAAAGCATTGGTAAGTCCCAGGTCTAATACTGCATAAGGCTGACCAAGTAAATCTACACCACAAATCTAAGCTCGAAGGGTTACAGTGTGTCTCTTCCTTACTTCCAAAAGATTAAAATATGGTAATACTTGGATTCTCAATTTTAGCTAAATGGAAAGCCCCACTTCTATGTCAAATTGAAATTAAACAGGGAATAAACATAAGCAGAAATAATGTAAATGCTACTTAAAATTTATATACTAGTAATATTAAATATTTCTTATTAAAGTCAGCAACTATCTAGGATTTTTTTTGTTTTTTTTAAACATCCTAAGTTTACTTCCAATTTATTTTATTAAAAAAATTGAGGGCTTCCCTGGTGGCGCAGTGGTTGGGAGTCCGCCTGCCAATGCAGGGGACACGGGTTCGTGCCCCGGTCCGGGAGGATCCCACGTGCCGCGGAGCAGCTAGGCCCGCGAGCCATGGCCGCTGAGCCTGCGCGTCCGGAGCCTGTGCTCCGCGATGGGAGAGGCCACAACAGTGAGAGGCCTGCATACTGCAAAAAAAAAAAGAAAATTGAGATACTTTGAAAATAAACTAATTTTATCTAGATAAAATTTCAGCATCAGAAGAGAGATCTTATATCTTATATATTTTATCGACATTTGAAGTATAAACCTAAAAAATGCTGAAATTTTTCATATGACTCTTTCATATACAATAGTCCTAGTCATATACTCAATTACTGTTATAGAAGCAAAGAATTGTCTAGTATAATGTAAGCAACCAATTATAAAAAGCTGGGTCAATCAAATTCTCTTATCAAGAGTTCTCCTCATGAAAAATTCTAGCATATAGAAATTTGTGTTATACAGAGTGACTGTAAAGTCCTTATGTGTGAAATTATGTCCTCTCTTAATTATTTGATTTTCAGCATGTCTACCTAACAATAGTTGAGGTCCTAAAAACACTTATCAGGGTTTCTCTGGATGAAGATAACGAAAAAGTAAAATTTGTGTAGCAAATAGAGGGGACAATAAGATAACTTCTACCTCTTCTAACTAGTATGTATAGAGGTGTAAATAACTCTTTTGAGAGTTCATTAGTTCTTTCTTCCCAATTCCATTCCCTACTCAGAGGGACTGAGGGTTAGGAATAGAAAAGGAAGGTAAAGCAGATAGCAGAAGTATAGAATGCTTTGTGATTGAAGCCTTGGGGAAAAAAGAAATATGGCAGGAAATAAATCAGGCTCTTCAAAGTGGATGTCACCTCTAAAGGGAAGTTGCTGAGATGCATGAAAGACAGGCATGAAGTTGTCCTGGAAAGAGCTTAAAAGGAGTTTTAGAAATACAGGTACAGGAAAAGCGGGAGCGCTTTTCAAAATTCATTTTACGCCACTTCATTTTTTATGAAAGACCTGCATTAATATATGTTTGTGCTAACCAAAAGAAATCTGAAGAGGATTTTTGCTTTTACAAAAAAAAGGTACAGACTAACTCATTTTATTGCACTTTGCTTTATTGCACTTTGCAGATACTGTATTTTTTAAAAATTGAAGGTTTGTGGCAACTCTGCATCAAGCAAGTCTATTGGCACCATTTTCCCAACAGCATTTGCTCACTTTGTGTTTCTGTGTCGCATTTTGGTAATTCTCACATTTCAAACTTTTTCATTATTATTATTTTATTATGGTGATCTGTGATCAGTGATTTTTTTTAGGTATAGTTGATTTACAATATTATATTAGTTTTGAGTATACAACATAGTGATTCAAAATTTTTATTGATTATACTCCATTCAAAGTTATTATAAAATATTGACTATATTCCCTGTGCTGTACAATATATCCTTTTAGTTTATTTATTTTATACATAGTAGTTTGTACATCTTAATCCTCTACCCCTATAATGTCCCTCCCCACTGGTAACCACTAGTTTGTCCTCTATATCTTTGAGTCTGTTTCTGTTTTGTTATATTTATTCATTTGTTTTATTTTTTAGATTCCAAATATAAATGATACCATATAGCATTTGGCTTTCTCTGTCTGACTTATTTCACTAATCATAATACTCTCTAGGTCCATCCATGTTGTTGCAAATGGTAAAATTTCATTCTTTTTTATGGCTGAGTAGTATTCCATTGTGTATATATACCATATTTTCTTTACCCATTCATCTGTTGATGGACGCTTAGGTTGCTTCCGTATCTTGGCTATCATAAATAATGCTGATATGAACATTGTGGTGCATGTATCTTTTCAAATTAATGTTTTTATTTTCTTTGGCTGTACACTCAGGAGTGGAATTGCTGGATCATGTGGTAGTTGTATTTTTGGTTTCTTGAGGAACCTCCATACTGTTTTCCATAGTGGCTGCACCAATTTCCATTCCTACCAAAGGTGTACAGTGTTCTTTTTCTTGACATACTTGCTAACATTTGTTATTTGTGGTCTTTTTGATTATAACCATTTTGACACATGTGAGGTGATATCTCATTGTGGTTTTGATTTGCATTTCTCTGATGATTTGCAGTGTTGAGCATCTTTTCATGTGCCTGTTGGCCATCTGTATGTCTTCTGAAGAAAAATGTCTATTCTGGTCTTCTGTTCATTATTTAATCAGGTTGTTTGGGTTTTTTGTTTTTTGTTTTTTTAATATTGAGTTGTATGAACTGTCTGTTTTGGATATTAAACCGGTTTTGGTCATATCATTTGCAAATATTTTCTCCCATTCAGTAGGTTATCTTTTCATTTTGTTGATGGTTTCTTTTGCTGTGCAAAAGCTTTTAAATTTAATTAGGTCCCATTTGTTAATTTTTGCTTTTCTTCCTTTTGCCTTAGGAGACAGATCCAAAAAATATATTGCTACAATTTTTGTCAAAGAGTGCTCTGCCTATGTGTTTTTCTAGGGGTTTTATAGTTTCTGATCCTAAATTTAAGTCTTTAATCCATTTTGAGTTCATTTTTGTATATGAGGTGAGAAAATGTTCTAATTTCAGTCTTTTACATGTACCTGTTCAGTTGTTCCAGCACTACTTATTGAAGAGAAGAGAATGTCTTTTCCCCATTGCATATTCTTGGCTCCTTTGTCATAGATTACTTGACCATAAGTGTGTGGGTTTATTCCTGGATGCCTCTCTATTCTATTTCTTTGATCCATGTGTCTGTTTCTGTGCCGGTACCATACTGTTTTGATTACTGTAGCTTTGTAGTACAGTCTGAAGTCGGGGAGCATGACACCTCCAGCAATGTTTTTCTTTCTCAGGATTGCTTTGGCTATTCAGGGTCTTTGAATTTTTATACAAATTTTAGAATTATTTGTTTTAGTTCTGTGAAAAATGCCATTGGTATTTTGATAGGGATTGCATTGAATTTGTGAATTGCTTTGGGTAGTATGGTCATTTTAACAATATTAATTCTTCCAATCTGTGAACATGGTATATCTACCCATCACTTTGTGTTATCTTCAATTTCTTTCATCAGTATCTTTAGTTTTCCAAGTACAGGCCTTTTACCTCCATGTATTTATTCCTAGGTATTTCATTCTTTTTGATGCAATGGTAAATGGGATTGTTTTCTCAATTTCTCTCTCTGATATTTCTTTGTTAGTGTACAGAAATGCAACAGATTTCTGTATATTAATTTTGTACCCCATGACTTTACTGAATTCATTGATGAGCTCTAGTAGTTTTCTAGTGGTGTTTTTAGGGTTTTCTACGTATAATATCATGTCATCTGCAAACAGTAACAGTTTTACTACCTCTCTTCCAATTTGGATTATTTTTCTTTCTTTTTCTTGTTTGTGGCTAGGACTTCCAAAATTGTGTTGAATAGAACTAGCAAGAGTGGGCATCATTGTCTTGTTCCTGATGCTTTCAGCTTTTCACCACTGAGTATGATGTTATCTGTGGACTTATCATATATGGCCTTTATTTTGTTGAGGTATATTCTCTCTGTACCTACTTTGTGGAGAAATTTTATCATAAACGGATGTTGAGTTTTATCAGAAGCTTTCTTTACATCTATTGGGATGATCATATGATTTTTATTCTTCAGTTTATTAATGTAGTATATCACATTGATTGATTTTTGGATAGTGAACCATCTTTGCATCCCTGGGATAAATCCCACTTGAAGTGATCAGTGATCTTTGGTATTACTATTGTAATTTATATATTTTGGGTTGCCACAAACCATGCCCATACAAGATGGCCACCTTGAAAGATAAATGTGTGTATTCTGACTGCTCCACGACCAGCCGTTCCCTCATCTCTCTCCCTCTCCTTGGGTTTTCTTATTCCCTGAGATGCAACAATATTGAAAAAGACCAATTAATAACCCTACAAAGGCCTCTAAGTGTTCAGATGAAAGGAAGAGTTGCAGGTCTCTCACTTTGAATCAAAAGCTAGAAATGATTAACCTTAGAGAGGAAGTTATGTTGAAAGCTGGGATAGGCCAAAAGCTATGCCTGTTGTGCCAGACAGTTAGCCAAGTTGTGAATGCAAAGGAAAAGTTCTTGAAGTAAATTAAAGAGCTACTCCAGTGAACACAGGAATGGTAAGGAAGTGAAACAGCCTTATTGCTGATAAGGAGAAAATTTCAGTATTCTGGATAGAAGATTAAACAAGCCACAACATTGCCTTCAACCAAAGCCTAATCTAGAAAAAGGCCATAACTCTCTTCAATTCTGTAAAGGCTCAGAGAGGTGAGGAAGCTGCAGAAGAAATGTTTGAAGCCAGCAGAGGTTGGTTCATGAGGTTTAAGGAAAGAAGCTATCTCCATAACTTCAGAGTACAAGGTGAAGCAACAAGTGCTGATGCAGAAGCTGCAGCAAGTTATCCAGAAGATCTAGCTAAGATAATTAACGAAGGTGACTATACTAAACAACAGATTTTTCAATGTAGACAAAACAGCTTTCTATTGGAAGAAGATGCCACCTAGGGCTTTCATAGCTAAAGAGGAGAAGTAATACCTGGCTTCAAAACTCCGACACACAGGCTGACTCTCTTGTTAGGGAATAATGCAGCTAGTGATTTTAAGTTGAAGCCAGTGCTCATTTGCCATTCTGCAAATCCTAGGGTCCTTTAGAATTATGCTAAATCAACTCTGTCTGTACTCCCGAAATGGAACAACAATGCCTGGATGACAACACATCTGTTTACAACATGGTTTACTAAATATGTTAAGCCTACTGTTGAGACCTACTGCTCAGAAAGAAAGATTTCTGGATGTCGGTTCAAGATGACGGACTACAAGCACGTGTGCTCACTCCCTCTTTCGAGAGCACCGGAATCACAACTAACTGCTGAACAATCATTGACAGGAAGAACTAGAACTCACCAAAAAAGATACCCAACATCCAAAGACAAAGGAGAAGCTGCAGTGAGACAGTAGGAAGGGCGCAATCACAATAAAATTAAATCCCATAACCACTGGGTAGGTGACTCACAAACTGGAGAACAATTATACCACAGAAGTCCACCCACTGGAGTGAAGGTTCCGAGTGCCACGTCAGGCTTCCCAACCTGGGGGTCCAGCAATGGGAGGAGAAACTTGCAGAGAATCAGACTTTGAAGGCTAGCGGGATTTGACTGCAGGATTTTGACAGAACTAGGGGAAACAGAGACTCCACTCTTGAAGGGCACATACAAAGTAGTGTGCGCATAAGGACCCAGGGGGCAGGAGCAGTGACCCCATAGGAGGCTGAACCAGACCTACCTGCTACTGTTGGAGGGACTCCTGCAAAGGGGGGGGATGGCTGTGACTCACCACGGAGACAAGAACACTGGTAGCAGAAGTTCTGAAAAGTACTCCTTGGCATGAGCCTTCCCAGAGTCCACCATTAGCCCCAACAAAGAGCCTGTAGCCTGCAGTGCTGCATTGCCTCAGGCCAAACAACCAACAGGGAGGGAATTCAGCCCCACCCAGCAGCAGACAAGCAGATTAAAGTTTTACTGAGCTCAGCCCACCACAGCAACACCCAGCTCTACCCACCACCAGTCCCTCCCATCAGGAAGCTTGCACAAGCCTCTTAGATAGCGACATCCAGCAGAGGGCAGACAGCAGAAGCAAGAAGAACTACAGTCCTGCATCCTGTGGAACGAAAACCACATTCACAGAAAGACAGACAAAATGAAAAGGCAGAGGGCTATGTACCAGATGAAGGACCCAGATAAAACCCCAGAAAAACAATTAAATGAAATGGAGATAGGCAACCTTCCAGAAAAAGAATTCACAATAATGATAGTGAAGATGATCCAGGAACTCGGAAAAAGAATGGAGGCAAAGATTGAGAAGATGCAAGAAATGTTTAACAAAGACCTACAAGAATTAACAAAAATACACCTAGAAGAATTAAAGAACAAACAAACAGACATGAACAATACAATAACTGAAATGAAAAAATACACTAGAATGAATCAGTAGCAGAATAACTGAGGCAGAAGAACAGATAAGTGACCTGGAAGACAGAATGGAGGAATTCACTGCCACAGAAGAGAATAAAGAAAAATGAATGAAAAGAAATGAAGACAGCCTAAGAGACCTCTGGGACAACATTAAACCCATCAACATTTCCATTATAGGGGTCCCAGAAGGAGAAGTGAGAGAGAAAGGACCCGAGAAAATATCTGAAGAGATTATAGTCAAAAACTTCCCTAACATGGGAAACAAAATAGCCACCCAAGTCCAGGAAACGCAGAGTCCCAGGCAGGAAAAACCCAAGGAGAAACATGCCGAGACACATAGTAATCAGATTGACCAAAATTAAAGACAAAGAAAAATTATTAAAGGCAACAAGGGAAAAAATGAAAAATAACATACAAGGGAACTCCCGTAAGGTTAACAGCTGATTTCTCAGCAGAAACTACAAGCCAGAAGGGAGGGGCACGATATATTTAAAGTGATGAAAGGGAAGAAGCTGCAACCAAGATTACTCTGTTCAGCAAGGATCTCATTCAGATTTGACAGAGAAATCAACAGCTTCACAGACAAGCAAAAGCTAAGAGAATTCAGCACCACCAAACCAGCTCTACAACAAATGCTAAAGGAACTTCTCTAAGTGGGAGACAAAGGGAAGAAAAGGACCTACAAAAACAAACCCAAAACAATTAGGAAAGTGGTAATAGGAACATACATATAGATAATTACCTTAAACTTGAATGGATTAAATGCTCCAACCAAAAGACACAGGCTCGCTGAATGGATACAAAAACAAGACCCGTATATGTGCTGTCTACAAGAGACCCACTTCAGACCTAGGACACATACAGACTGAAGGTGAGGGGATGGAAGAAGATATTCCATGCAAATGGAAATCAAAACAAAGCTGGAGTAGCAACACTCGTATCAGATAAAATAGACTTTAAAATAAAGAATGTTATAAGAGACAAGGAAGGAAGGACACTACATAATGATCAAGGGATCAATCCAAGAAGAATATATAACAATTATAAATATATATGCACCCAAGTTAGGAGCACCTCAATACATAAGGCAAATACTAACAGCTATAAAAGGGGAAATCGACAGTAACACATTCATAGTAGGGGACTTTAACACCCCACTTTCACCAATGGACTGATCATCCACAATGAAAATAAATAAGGAAACACAAGCTTTAAATGATACATTAAACAAGATGGACTTAATTGATATTTATAGGACATTCCTTCCGAAAACAGCAGATTACGCTTTCTTCACAAGTGCACATGAACATACTCCAGGATAGGTCACATTTTGGGTCACAAATCAAGCCTTGGTAAATCTAAGAAAATTGAAATCATATCAAAGCATCTTTTCTGACCACAACACTATGAGATTAGAAATAAATTACAGGGGGAAAAACGTAGAAAAGCACAAGCACATGGAGGCTAAACAATCCATTAAGAAATAACCAACAGATCACTGAAGAAATCAAAGAGGAAATTAAAAAATACCTAGAAACAAATGACAATGAACACACGTGGCCCAAAACCTCTGGGATAAGCAAAAGCCGTTCTAAGAGGGAAGTTTATAGCAATACAGTCCTACCTTAAGAAACAAGAAAAATCTCAAATAAACAACCTAACCTTACACCTAAAGCAATTAGAGAAAGAAGAAGCAAAAACTCCTAAAGTTAGCAGAAGGAAAGAAATCATAAAGATCAGATCAGAAATAAATGAAAAAGAAATGATGGAAATGATAGCAAAGATCAATAAAACTAAAAGCTGCTTCTTTGAGAAGGTAAACACAATTGATAAACCATTAGCCAGACTCATCAAGAAAAAAAGGAAGACTTAAATCAACAGACTTAGAAATGAAAAGGGAGAAGTAACAGTGGACACTGCAGAAATACAAAGCATCATGAGAGAATACTACAAGCAACTATATGCCAACAAAATGGATAACCTGGAAGAAATGGACAAATTCTTAGAAAAGCACAACCTTCTGAGACTGAACCAGGAAGAAATAGAAAATATAAACAGACCAATCACAAGCACTGAAATTGAAACTGTGATTAAAAATCTTAAAACAAGCAAAAGCCCAGGACCATATGGCTTCACAGGCGAATTCTATCAAGCATTTAGAGAAGAGCTAACACCTATCCTTCTCAAACTCTTCCAAACTATAGCAGAGGGAGGAACACTCCCAAACTCATTCTATGAGGCCACCATCACCCTGATACCAAACCAGATAAAGATGTCACAAAGAAAGAAAACTACAGGCCAATATCACTGATGAACATAGACACAAAAATCCTCAACAAAATACTAGCAAACAGAGTCCAGCAGCTCATTAAAAGTTTCATACACCATAATCAAGTGGGGTTTATCCCAGGAAAGCAAGGATTCTTCAATATTCGCAAATCAATCAATGTGATACACCATATTAACATACTGAAGGATAAAAACCATACGATCATCTCGAGATGTAGAAAAAGCTTTTGACAAAATTTAGCATCCATTTATGATAAAAACCCTCCAGAAAGTAGGCATAGAGGGACCTTACCTCAACATAATTAAGGCCATATATAACAAACCCACAGCCAACATCACAGCCAACCCATAGCCACAGTTCTCATGGTGAAAAACTGAAACCATTTCCACTAAAATCAGGAACAAGACAAGGTTGCCACTCTCACCAGTATTATTCAACATAGTTTTGGAAGTTTTAGCCACAGCAATCGGAGATGAAAAAGAAATAAAAAGAATCCAAATCGGAAAAGAAGAAGTAAAGCTGTCACTATTTGCAGATGACATGATACTATACATACAGAATCCTAAAGATGTCACCAGAAAACTATTAGAGTTAATCAATGAATTTGGTAAAGTAGCAGGATACAAAATTAATGCATAGAAATCTCTTGCACTCCTATACGCTAATGATGAAAAATCTGAAAGAGAAATTAAGGAAACACTCCCATTTACCATTGCAACAAAAAGAATAAAATACCTAGGAATAAACCTACCTAAGGAGACAAAAGAACTGTATGCAGAAAATTATAAGACACTGATGAAAGAAATTAAAGATGATACCATCAGATGGAGAGATACACCATGTTCTTGGATTAGAAGAATCAACATTGTGAAAATGACTATACTACCCAAAGCAATCTACAGATTCAATACATTCCCTATCAATCTCCCAGTGGCATTTTTCACAGAACTAGAAAAAAAAATCTTAAAATTTGTATGGAAACACAAAAAATCCTGAATAGCCAAAGCAATGTTGAGAACGAAAAATGGAGCTGGAGGAATCAGGCTCCCTAACTTCAAACTATACTACAAAGCTACAGTAATCAAGACGGTATGGTACTGGCACAAAAACAGAAATATAGATCAATGGAACAGGATAGAAAGCCCAGAGATAAACCCACACACATATGGTTACCTTATCTTTGATAAAGGAGGCAAGAATATACAGTGGAGAAAAGAGAGCCTCTTCAATAAATGGTGCTGGGAAAACTGGACAGCTACATGTAAAAGAATGAAATTAGAACACTTCCTAACACTGTACACAAAAATAAACTCAAAATTGATTAAAGACCTAAATGAAAGGCCAGACACTATAAAACTCTTAGAGGAAAACATAGGCAGAGCACTCTATGACATAAATCACAGCAAGATCCTTTTTGACCCACCTCCTAGAGAAATGGAAATAAAAACAAAAACAAATGGGACCTAATGAAACTTAAAAGCTTTTGCACAGCAATGGAAACCATAAACAGGATAACCTCAGAATGGGAGAAAATATTTGCCAATGAATCAACAGACAAAGGATTAATCTCTGAAATACATAAACAGCTCATGTAGCTCAATATTAAAAAAAAAACAATCCAAAAATGGGCAGAGGACATAAATAGACATTTCTCCAAAGAAGACCTACAGATGGTCAAGAAGCACATGAAAAGCTGCTCAACATCAATAGTTATTAGAGAAATGCAAATCAAAACTACAATGAGGTATCACCTCACACCACTTAGAATGGGCATCATCAGAAAATCTACAAACAACAAATGCTGGAGAGGTTGTGGAGAAAAGGGAACCCTCTTGCACTGTTGGTGGGAATGTAAATTGATGCAGCCGCTATGGAGAACAGTATGGAGGTTCCTTAAAAAACTAAAAATGGAATTACCATATAACCCAGCAATCCCACTACTGGGCATATACCCTGAGAAAACCATAATTCAGAAAGACACATGCACCCCAGTGTTCATTGCAGCACTATTTCCAATCGCCAGGACATGGAAGCAACCTGAATGCCCATTGACAGACAAATGGATAAAGAAGATGTCGTACATATATACAATGGAATATTATTCAGCCATAAAAAAGGAATGAAGTTGGGTCATTTGTAGAGATGTGGATGGACCTAGAGAGTGTCATACAGAGTGAAGTAAGTCAGAAGGAGAAAAACAAATATCGTATATTAGGGCATATATGTGGAATCTAGAAAGGTGGTGCAGATGAACCGGTTTGCAAGGCAGAATAGAGACACAAATGTAGAGAACAAACGTATGGACACCTGACGGGGGAAAGTGGGAGGTGGGTGGTGGTGAGATGAATTGGGAGATTGGGATTGACATATATACACTAATATGTATAAAATAGGTAACTAATAAGAACCTACTGTTTAAAAAATAAAATAAATTCAAAAAAATAATAAAGTAAAAAAAAATAAAAGACAAAGATTTCTTTCAAAATATTACTGCTCATTGACAATGCACCTGGCCACCGAGGAACTCTGATGAAAATGTACAGTGAGATTAATGTTTTTTTCATGCCTGCTAACACAGCATCCGTTCTGCCACCTGTGGATGAAGGAGTCACTTGGACTTTCTAGTCTTATTATTTAAGAATACATTTTGTGAGGCTGCAGTTACCATAGATAGTGAATCCACTGATGGATTTGGGCAAAGTCAATTGAAAACATTCTGGAAAGGATTCATCTTTCTAGACACCATTAAAAATATTCATAATTCATGGGAAGAGGTCAAAATATCGACATTAACAGGAGTTTGGAAGAAGTTGATTCCAGCCCTAATGGATGAAACTGAAGGATTTAAGACTTCAGTAGAGGAAGTAATTGCAGATGTGGTGAAAATAGCAAGAGAACTGGAAATAGAAGTGGAGCCTGAAGATGTGACTGAATTGCTGCAATCTCATGATAAAACTTTAATGGATAAGGTGCTGCTTCTTATAGATGAGCAATGAAAATAGTTTCTTGAGATGGAGTCTACTCCTGGTGACAGTGCTGTAACAACTGTTGAAATGACAACAAAGGATTAATATATGACCGAAACTTAGTTGGTAAAGCAAGGGCAGGTTTTGACAGAATTGACTCCAATTTTGAAAGAAGTTCTACTGTGGGTAAAATGCTGTCAAACAGAGAAATCATTCGTAAAAGGAAGAGGCAATTAATGTGACAAACTTCACTGTTGTCGTATTTTAAGAAATTGCCACAGCCATTGAAACTTTCAGCAACCATCACCCTGATTAGTCAGCAGCCATCAACATCAAGGCAAGACCATCTACCAAAGAAAAGACTACAGTTTGCTGAAGGCTTAGATGATGGTTAGCATTTTTTAGCAATAAAGTATTTTTAAATTAAGTGTACACATTTTTTAAGCCATAAGGCTATATTGCACACTTAATAGCCTGCAGTATAGTATAAACATATATGAACTGGGAAACCAAAAAATTCATGTGACTTGCTATATTGCAATATTCACCGTATTGGGGTTGTCTGGAACCGAACCTTCATTACCTCTAAGGTATGCCTGTAATTGCTTCTTCACTTTATGCCATTTCAGTTTATGAAAGGTTCCAAAGGAATGCTCTACTTTGGGATAGCAGGGGAACCTATACTTAACTATACTAATTATGTTCATTATGAACAATCAAAGGTCTTTTCAACTTAGTTATTCAAGTACACTAGAACCAAGGCAGGAGTTGATCATTCTAAATTGTAATATCAAATTGGCACTGGCCATTGATCAGACAATGAAATGCAAAAATCTTCTTAGTATACAGACAATAAAGCAAAACAAATTAGTAAGTATATCATGGAATCTGTGGGGAAAGAGGCCTGAAGTTTCTTGTAAACGAGGTGGTAGTAGAAATTAATACTGTAAACTTATATGACAGTAATTGATACTCAATAGAAAGGTGATATATAAGAGTAATTAATACTCTTTAGTATGTTGACTGTCATTGATATTACCTCTATTTAATAGGTTGCCTTTATAATTTTATTTTATTTATTTATTTATTTATTTATTTTTGCGGTACGTGGGCCTCTCACTGTTGTGGCCTCTCCCGTTGTGGAGCACAGGCTCCGGACGCGCAGGCTCAGCGGCCATGGCTCATGGGCCCAGTCGCTCCGCGGCATGTGGGATCCTCCCGGACCGGGGCACGAACCCGTGTCCCCTGCATCGGCAGGCGGACTCTCAACCACTGCGCCACCAGGGAAGCCCCTATAATTTAATTTTTAATGAAAATAAAATATAGGGCTGTTTAATATTTCCTCCCAATTCTGATCTCCCTAACACTTTTTCCCTATAAGATTCTTAATATATCAATCTGCTTTCTCTTTACATGTAGATTTTCAGGAACTCTTGTAATTAGTATCGGATTCTGTAAATGAAAATTACATACACAATTGCAGTATCTGTCCCAAGATATTGCAAAAGATACAAACTCCGCCGCGACACTCACTTCCAATATCTGAATCAGTGATTTTCAAGTTGTGTTTCATGTCTCAGTGGTAGATTATAAAATCAATTTAGTGCATCACAACTATCATTTTAAAAAAAGAAATAGAATTAGTATGAATAAAAAGAATTTCAGAGTTCATCATGCATTGTCTTAGTTCGGGCCACTATACCAAACTACCATAAATTGGTTGGCAAAAACAACATTTCTCATGGTTCTGGAGGCTGGGAAATTCAAGATCAAGATGCCAGCAGATTCAGTGTCTGGTGAAGGCTGTCTTCTTAATTTGCAGACAGCTACCTTTTCACTGTATCATCACACGTTGGAGAAAGTGATCAAGCATGCACAAGCAAGCAACCTAGCTCTCTGGTCTCTTCTCATAAGGGTGCTAATCCCATCATGAGGACTCCATATCCTGTAAACCTAATTACCTCCCAATGGCCATACCTCCAATTACCATCACATTGGGGGTTAGGGTTTCAACCTAAGAATTTTGGAGGCACACAAACATGCAGTCCATAACACACATAATATGAGTAAGGTTTATTTCATGGGACTTATATTTCAGTTTTATGCTTATGTATAAAAATATATATGTAAGTACATTTGAGTTATAATGTAAATTATATTTCTTATTTTGGTTGTGGTCAAAAAGCTTGAGAAATGCTGACCTAAATGCAGTTAGATCACTATGCTGTATCAACATAGTTGATACATAATACTAATTCTTGATGTTATTTTTCAGAATAAGGAATCTAAAGAAGAGCAAGTGTAAGTATTAGTTTATTTAATTTTTAAATCTGTCTTAGTACTGTCCAAGTGTTCTTTGCCAGAATGACACAGCCTTGCTTTAGAACGTGTTCTCACTAAGAGAAGAATAGACAGTTTTTTTGTCTTAATAAGTTGTCAGGTTTATTTTACTGAAAGTGACAAAAAGTTAAATTATCATTTATTTTGGGAGAATAGAATCTCTTGCCATTTTCCTATCAATGTTTGGCTACTCAAGAGTCATCCAATGCTAACTGCTTTCTTCAAGGACTAAATTTGGTTCCAGCATAAAATCCAGCATAAAATTAAAAAATACAGTCTAGATTGTAGTTAGCCAAATATAGACTAAGTTAAAGTTAACCTTAAAGGCAGATTATTGTTTGTCCCAGTGACCCCTTTTATAAAAGAGTTTGGTTTGTTTAATTAACCTGAGATGTTTTTATTATTTTTTTAACCCCAGTTGTTAATGGTGAATTTTGAACCTTTACTGGAAACCTTTTAATGTCTAAAGAACATTGAGAGCTATATTCTACAACCATATGATTAATGACAGTGTAGTAGAGGAAGGAAGTGGGGGAGACATTCCATAAAGAGATCATTATACCCACCAAAAAGTTGTTAGCTGAAAATTAGTTACTTTAGAGAACTCTCTGTGAGGACATAATTAAGATAACTTAAAAATGGTAACAAGAACATATTTTGGTAACTTTAAAGCCATCAATTTTAGTTGATATTTTCTCATTGATTAATGGACATGATCCACTCGGTAAGTTAATAGTTCATCATCCAAGATGGGTTTTCACTTTCTTTGTCAACAAGTTGAGCCACTAATGCAATAGGGCTTTTTTTTTTTTTTTTTTTTTTTTTTTGCGGTACATGGGCCTCTCACTGTTGTGGCCTCTCCCGTTACGGAGCACAGGCTCCGGACGTGCAGGCTCAGCGGGCATGGCTCATGGGCCCAGCCGCTCTGCAGCATGTGGGATCTTCCCAGACCGGGGCACGAACCCATGTCCCCTGCATCAGCAGGCGGACTCTCAACCACTGCACCACCAGGAAAGCGCCCCCCCCTTTTTTTTATAGAGCAGCTTATTAGTTATCCATTTTATACATATTAGTGTATCTATGTCAGTCCCAATCTCCCAATTCATCCCACCACCACCACCCCTGCCACTTTCCCCCCTTGATGTCCATACGTTAGTTCTCTGCATCTGTGTCTCAATTTCTGCCCTGCAAACGGGTTCATCTGTACCATTTTTCTAGGTTCCATGTATATGCGTTCATACATGATATTTGTTTTTCTGACTTCACTCTGTATGACAGTCTCTAGGTCCATCCACGTCTCTACAAATGATCCAATTTCATTCCTTTTTTATGGCTGAGTAATATCCCATTGTATATATGTACCACATCTTCTTTATTCATTCATCTGTCAATGGGCATTTAGGTTGCTTCCATATCCTGGCTATTGTAAATAGTGCTGCAGTGAACATTGGAGTGCTTGTGTCTTTTTGAATTATGGTTTCATCTGGGTGTATGCCCAGTAGTGGGATTGCTGGGTCATATGGTAATTCTATTTCTGGTTTTTTAAGGAACCTCCATATTGTTCTCCATAGTGGCTGTATCAATTTACATTCCCACCAACAGTGCAAGAGGGTTCCCTTTTCTCCACAACCTCTCCAGCATTTGTTTGTAGATTTTCTGATGATGCCCATTCTAAGTGGTGTGAGGTGATACCTCATTGTAGTTTTGATTTGCACTTCTCTAATAATTAGTGATGTTGAGCTTTTCATGTGCTTCCTGGCCATCTGTATGTCTTCTTTGGAGAAATGTCTATTTAGGTCTCCTGCCCATTTTTGGATTGGGTTGTTTGTTTTTTTAATATTGAGCTGCATGAGCTGTTTATATATTTTGGAGATTAATCCTTTGTCCGTTGATTCATTTGCAACTATTTTCTCCCATTCTGAGGGTTGCCTTTTTGTCTTGTTTGTAGTTTCCTTTGCCGTGCAAAATCTTTTAAGTGTCATTAGGTCCCATTGGTTTATTTTTGGTTATATTTCCATTACTCTAGGAGGTGGATCAAAAAAGATCTTGCTGTGATTTATGTCAAAGAGTATTCTTCCTACATTTTCCTCTAAGAGTTTTATAGTGTCTGTTCTTACATTTAGGTCTGTAATCCATTTTGAGTTTATTTTTGTGTATGGTGTTAGGGAGTGTTCTAATTTCATTCTTTTACATGTAGCTGCCCAGTTTTCCCAGCACCACTTATTGATGAGACTGTCTTTTCTCCATTGTATATCCTTGCCTCCTTTGTCATAGATTAGTTGACCATAGGTGCATGGGTTTATCTCTGGGCTTTCTATCCTATTCCATTGATCTATATTTCTGTTTTTGTGCCAGTACCGTATTGTTTTGATTACTGTAGCTTTGTAGTATAGTCTGAAATTTGGGAGCCTGATTCCTCCAGCTCCGTTTTTTTCCCTCAAGACTGCTTTGGCTATTCGGGGTCTTTTGTGTCTCCATACAACTTTTAAGATTTTTTTGTTCTAGTTCTGTGAAAAATGCCACTGGGAGATTGATAGGGAGTGCATTGAATCTATAGATTGCTTTGGGTAGTATAGTCATTTTCACAATGTTGATTCTTCCAACCAGTCGAAGAACATGGTATATCTCTCCATCTGTTTGTATCATCTTTAATTTTGTTCATCAGTGTCTTATAGTTTTCTGCATACAGGTCTTTTGTCTCCCTAGGTAGGTTTATTCCTAGGTATTTTATTCTTTTTGTTGCAGTGGTAAATGGGAGTGTTTCCTTAATTTCTTTTTCAGGTTTTTCATCATTAGTGTATAGGAATGCGAGAGATTTCTGTGCATAAATTTTGTATCCTGCAACTTTACCAAATTCATTGATTAGCTCTAGTAGTTTTCTGGTGCCATCTTTAGGATTCTTTATGTATAGTATCATGTCATCTGCAAACAGTGACAGTTTTACTTCTTTTCAAATTTGTATTCCTTTTATTTCTTTTTCTTCTCTGATTGCCGTGGCTAGGACTTCCAAAACTATGTTGAATAATAGTGGTAAGAGTAGACATCCTTGTCTTATTCCTGATCTTAGAGGAAATACTTTCCGTTTTTCACCATTGAGAATGATGTTTGCTCTAGGTTTGTCATATATGGCCTTTATTATGTTGAGGTAGGTTCCCTCTATGCTGACTTTCTGGAGAGTTTTTATCACAAATGGGTGTTGAATTTTGTCAAAAGCTTTTTCTGCATCTATTGAGATGATCATATGGTTTTTCTTCTTCAATTTGTTAATATGGTGTATCATATTAATTGATTTGCTTATATTGAAGAATCCTTGCATCCCTGCGATAAATCCCACTTGATCATGGTGTATGATCCTTTTAATGTGTTGTTGGATTCTGTTTGCTAGTATTTTGTTGAGGATTTTCGCATCTATATTCATCAGTGATATTGGTCTGTAATTTTCTTTTTTTGTAGTATCTTTGTGTGGTTTTGGTATCAAGGTGATGGTGGCCTCATAGAATGAGTTTGGGAGTGTTCCTTCCTGTGCAGTTTTTTGGAAGAGTTTGAGAAGGATGGGTGTTAGCTCTTCTCTAAGTGTTTGATAGAATTCACGTGTGAAGCCATCTGGTCCTGGACTTCTGTTTTTTGGAAGATTTTTTTTTTTTTTTTTTTTTTGTGGTACGTGGGCCTCTCACTGTTGTGGCCTCTCCCATTGCGGAGCACAGCCTCCGGACATGCAGGCTCAGTGGCCATGGCTCACAGGCCCAGCCACTCTGCGGCATGTGGGATCTTCCCGGACTGGGGCACAAACCCATGTCCCCTGCATCGGTAGGCGGACTCCTAACCACTGCGCCACCAGAGAAGCCCCTTTTTAAGATTTTTAATCACAGTTTCAATTTCATTCCTTGTGATTGGTCTGTCATATTTTCTATTTCTTCCTGGTTTTGTCTTGGAAGGTTATACCTTTCTAAGAATTTGTCCATTTCTTCCAGGTTGTCCATTTTATTTTCATAGGTTGCTTATAGTAGTCTCTTAGGATGCTTTGTATTTCTGCCATGTCTGTTGTAACTTCTCCTTTTTCATTTCTAATTTTATTGAATTGAGTCCACTCCCTCTTTTTCTTGGTCAGTCTGTCTAACAGTTTATCAATTTTGTTTATCATCTCGAAGAACCAGCTTTTAGTTTTATTGATCTTTGCTATTGTTTCTTTGTTTCTATTTCATTTATTTCTGCTCTGATCTTTCTTTCTTTCTTTCTTTCTGCTAACTTTGGGTTTTCTTTGTTCTTCTTTCTCTCTTTCCTTTAGGTGTAACGTTAGGTTGTTTGAGATTTTTCTTGTTTCTTGAAGTAGGCTTGTATAGCTATAAACTTCTCTCTTAGAACTGCTTTTGCTGCATCCTATACGTTTTGGATCATCCTGTTTTCATTGTCACTTTCTGTAGGTATTTTTTGATACCTCTTTGATTTCTTCAGTGATCTCTTGGTTATTTAGTAATGTATTGTTTAGCCTCCATGTGTTTGTGTTTTTTACATTTTTTTGCCTGTAATTGATTTATAATCTCATAGCATTGTGGTCATAAAAGATACTGCATATGATTTCAATTTTCTTAAATTTACTGAGGCTTGATTTGGGACCCAAGATGTGATCATCCAGGAGAATGTTCCGTGCGCACTTGAGAAGAAATTAATCTGCTGTTTTGGGGTGGAATGTCCTATAAATATCAATTAAATCTATCTGGTCTATTGTGTCATTTAAAGGTTGTGTTTCCCTGTTAATTTTCTGTTTGGATGATCTGTCCATTGGTGTAAGTGACGTGTTAAAGTCACCCACTATTATTGTGTTACTGTTGATTTCTTATTTTATACTTGTTAGCAGTTGATTTATGTATTGAGGTGCTCCTATGTTGGGTGCATATATATTTATAATTGTTATATCTTCTTCTTGGATTGATCTCTTGATCATATGTAGTGTCCTTCCATGTCTCTTGTAACATTCTTTATTTTAAAGTCTATTTTATCTGATATGAATATTGCTACTCCAGCTTTTTTTAAATTTCCATTTGCATGCAATACCTTTTTCCATCCCCTCACTTTTAGTCTATATGTGTCCCTAGGTCTGAAGTGGGTCTCTTGTAGACAGCATATATATGAGTCTTGTTTTTGTATCCATTCAGTGAGCCTGTGTCTTTTGGTTGGAGCATTTATTCCATTTACATTTAAGTTAATTATCGATATTTATGTTCCTATTACCATTTTCTTAATTGTTTTGGGTTTTTTTGTATAGGTCCTTTTCTTCTTCTGTGTTTCCCACTTAGAGAAGTTCCTTTAGCATTTGTTGTAGAGCTGGTTTGGTGGTGCTGAATTCCCTTAGCTTTTGCTTGTCTGTAAAGCTTTTGATTTCTCTGTCAAATCTGAATGAGATCCTTGCTGGCTAGAGTAATCTTCATTGTGGGTTCTTCCCTTTCATCACTTTAAATATATCATGCTGCTGCCTTCTGGCTTGTAGAGTTTCTGCTGAGAAATCAGCTGTTAACCTTATGGGAGTTCCCTTGTATGTTATTTGTCATTTTTCCCTTGCTGCTTTCAATAATTTTTCTTTGTCTTTAATTTTTGCCAATTTGAGTACTGTGTGTCTCGGCATGTTTCTCCTTGGGTTTATCCTGTATGGGATTCTATGTGCTTCCTGCACTTGTGGCTATTTCCTTTTCCATGTTAGGGGAGTTTTTGACTATAATCTCTTCAAATATTTTCTTGGGTCCTTTCTCTCTCTCTGCTCCATCTGGGACCTCTATAATGCGAATGTTGTTGTGTTTAATGTTGTCCCAGAGGTCTCTCAAGCTGTCTTCATTTCTTTTCATTCTTTTTTCTTTACTCTTTTCCACAGCAATGAATTCCACCATTCTGTCTTCCAGGTCATTTATCCGTTCTTCTGCCCCAGTTATTCTGCTATTGATTCCTTCTAGTGTATTTTTCATTTCAGTTATTGTATTGTTCATCTGTGTTTGTTTGTTCTTTAATTCTTCTATATCTTTGTTAAACATTTCTTGCATCTTCTCGATGTTTGCCTCCATTCTTTTTCAGAGGTCCTGGATCATCTTCATTATCATTATTCTGAATTCTTTTTCTGGAAGGTTACCTATCTCCACTTCATTTAGTTGTTTTTCTGGTGTTTTATCTTGTTCCTTCATCTGGTACATAGCCCTCTGCCTTTTCACCTTGTCTGTCTTTCTGTGAATGTGGTTTTTGTTCCACAGGCTTCAGGATTGTAGTTCCTCTTGCTTATGCTGTCTGCCCTCTCCGATAGTTTTTTTTGTGTTTGTGTTTTTTCATGCTATGTCTAGATACCATAAAAATAACTTACTAAAGAATGAAACAGTATTATCAGTCATTTTGTTCATTTTGACTTACAGCATAGAGCCAAACCTGGATGATCATCAAATCATGCAGCGAGCTTTGTTTTTAAATGAGAATTTTCAAATACACACAAAAGTAAAGAGAATAATATATCTACATTTGTATGTATACCTATCATCCTTATTCGACAGTTATCACTGTTTTTCCATATTTGCTTCATTTTTCCCTTAACATTTTGTTCTTTTTTGAATGTTTTCAGTCCCAAACATCATATAATTTTACCTCTACATGATTTAGTTTGCATCTCTTTAATAAGAGATGAATATTTTTCTATATTATCACAATGCTATTATCATACTTTAAAAATTTAGGAATAGCCTTTTGGAGCTTTTCAAAACTACAGATTCTTATTTTTACAGTGTTGGGGTGTCAGAAAAATATAATTTTTTAACAGCTTTTTAAGCAATATGGAAAACTGATTGGGTTTTGGAACTGTGGTCTACACAAGCTGTTTATTTCATTGAACTTTCCAAAATATTTGAGTCAGTCTAGAACACTTCAGTGATACCTAATGACTGTTTTATAGTGTTTTACAAGTTATTCTATAAGCATTAGATATCATTGTTTTTCTAGGTCTCAGTGGCCTAAAATAAGTACTAATGCATCCTGGAGTTATCTATTTTCTTTCTAATAATAAAATAAAAATAATTTTCTTTCACTTATAAAATTAAGTAATACATATCATGCTATAAATAAAAGTGCTATTTCTTGTTATTGTTCAATGAGATTAGGAAGGAAATTCATAGCTGCTAAATAGTGGGCCAACTGAAATGATAGTAGCATGCATTTAAATTTTAGACATAGGTATAAAAATGAGTTAATTGCCATTGTACATGTAATATTTCCATTGTTTTCTCAGTGGTTCCTAGTTACTGAAATTTGTTATCACTACAGTTTTTTTTAAAAGTCCTGTTACAAAAGAAACCTCCATTTTAATCTACTTTATATTGCTGTTTGCAGCCCTTTATTTAAATGCACATGGGACCTAAGCACTGAAGTTGATTAAACCAACCTACTTGTCAAGAATGATGTGATGATTAAATAATATAGAAGATGTAGACATGCTTGTCAATATTTCCCTAAGTATTCTTTCTCAAAGTAGCTGATGTTAATAGTTAAAATTTGAAAAGTGAACTCCATGTTCTGATAGTTCTTAAAAACACTGCTATGAACAGAATAGGTATCTCAGTTGAGTGCTACCTGAAATATGCTTAAATTCATTGTGGATCTTCAAAAGAAATACACAGTATGACCACTGTCCAAACTTTCTTTGACTATGAGCCCTTCTGATCTGAGCATCTCATGAGACCAGTACAATATTAATTTGGGAAATAATGGCTTAGATGAAAAGCACTATACAATTATAAAAGATCACATTGATTATGTCACCACTATAGTCCAAATATGATAGGTAAGGAAGAGCAGTTGAAGAAAGAACAAGCAAATCTATACTCAATCAGTGGATTTATGAAAGATGATGCAAGTGATGTTCAAGAAGATTCTGCAACTGAAGACAAGTTCTATAGCCTGGATGAACTGCATATTCTGGACATGATAGAGCAGGTAAGCCTGATTTGAGAGGATACAGCCCTGCCTTCCTTCTTCCAGAACAATTGTTAACCATTTTTTCCCCATGACTCTTTGAACAGCATGTTAACCTAGTGATTTATGTTGTGTTTCTGAGGGAAAAAAAAAAAAACAGGAAAGGAGGGACAGAGGGATGGCTGACATAAAAAAGAACTCTAGGAACTGAAACTTTTCACCTCAGTCCTCAGACCATTTCCTGGTTTTAAGTATTGGGCAGAGTTGATTACAAATGCATTCCTTATAAAGAGTTTTCAAATACCACAAGGAAGAAAAAAATACCCGGGCATAATCCCATTGGATTAAATTTCATGAGAAAAATAGTTTTATAAAGCAAATCTACTTTCATTTTTCAAAAAGTTAAACCTTTTTTTAACCATGAAATATCTACAAAAAATGTTAACGAACAACAATTTTTTGGTTCCTTTCCTGGTGGTAGTCAGTGCTGGGAATGATGTACTTATATATGAAGGTGCATATGAACATGATTTAAGTGCTCAGCAGAGCACTTAATGAGACAAAACATATAGAAAGCTGTTTTTTTTTAAAAAAAAAAATCACTTGCTTAACCTACCCATGAGAATTCTGTACTGAGGTAATATATGATAACCTGTTCCATGGTTTAAGTATAATAATATATAATATATAGTAATGTTGATATCTAAGGATACAGGTAGTACAAACAATTCCCTGGCTGATAGTACATTAGTATAATTGTCATGCCTTTTTGTCTCCTTTCTAATTAAAATATATACATATATTTTAACTGAAATGACATATTCTAAGCTTTGGATGTCACACTAAAGTTTAAATGTGGGGCCTTTGGTTTTCATCCAACAGCTATAAGAACTCAAAAAATAGAACGAAAATGTCACACAGCTTTTGAAAAATGTTTATTCATTTATTCAAAAAACACTTAGCACTTTGTGTCAAGAGCTATGCTAAGACATGGTCCCTGTGATCACAGTGTTTATAATCCAGTGGAGAAGTTGAACATTAACCTAAGGTGATAATTACTAAGGTAATAATTAAGTAGTTTAGCAGTTAAGATTGCCTGAGTTTAGAATTATGGCTCCTTCACTTACTGTGTGACCTTGGGCAAGTTACTCAGTTTTATCATCTCTAAAGTAGTAGTGAGTGCCTACCTCATATGGTTCTTATGACAATAAAAGCATTACAAAAAATGCTTTAAAAATCGTAAGCATACAGATAACATTATTCAGTAGTAGCAGCAGTAGACAAGTAACTATGGTATTGTTTAGTGAATGCTGTAATTGGAGAGAGGTAGGTTTATTTAAACTAATCAGAGAAGTGGTATTTGCATTGAAACCTATAATGCATGAGTATGAGTTAGACAGCAACTTAAATCCCCTTTAAATAACAATAATAGTAGTGTTTTTCCTTTAAATTTCTATAATAGTAGTGCTTTTTTAAAGAGGAAAATAAAGTATGAATATTCCATTTGCTCAATAGGGCTCAACCAACAAGGTAACTACAGAATATGGAGAAACTGAGAAGCAAAAGCTTGCTCGACAACAGCAGCTTTGTAAATTGCACTATCAGTGTGAAGTAAGTATTTTTGCCATTATATCTGAGGCAAGTTAGAGGTACTTCACATGTTCAATTTAATGGTATATATTTTTAAAGAGTCCAGTTTTTTCTTTAAATTTCTGGTGGCTTGAACCGAATTAACTGAAATAATATTTTTCATTGATCAGGATTTCAAAAGACAATTGAAAACAGTGACTTTTCGGTGGCAAGAAAACCAAATGCAGATTAAAAAGAAAGATAAAATCATCTCATCTCTTAACCAACAAGTGGCTTTTGGAATCAATAAGGTGTCCAAGTAAGTGCAAATCTGTTGATAGACGAAAATTCTGGGTTTGCTCCATAATGAACAGTATCCTTTAAAAGATAATCTATGTAGCCACTAGGTGGCATTGTGACTGCACATTAGGAACTGCCAACCACAGGACTGCAATTGCTTAAAAACCCACTATATTTTGCCTTGCCAGCTGGATTGAGAAATAAGCAACTGCTCACTCTAAATATCAAGCTTTTCATGTATTGGCTGAATAAGTGTGAAGATAATAGAATTATATGAGAATGATAATTAGCTTTCAGGTCATGACTCTAATTTGTAAAAATGTGACTAATGATTGGCTGTTTCTTTATAGCATATGGTAAGTACATTCCTCAAAGACATCACTGACTCACTTTCATACCTTTTAATGTTGGTTTCTGAGAGTATTTGTGTCCTAAGCACAAGAGGTTGAAAACAAATCAAATTCCTGGAGAATCTTTTCACCCCATCAATCTCATTTCTCTTATAACCTCAAGTATTAAAAATGCCTGAGACTAAAATTTCTGATTTAATAAGGAAAAATGAGTATCCTGCTCCATTCTGTTTATAATAACCACTGCCTCAAACCGTTTTGAAGTGAAATAGTAATATAATTTGTGACACATTATTTTAATAAACAGTAATACCACTAAATACCAGTCATCCATGATTCTAATTTGAAATCCACTGCAGTTCCTAGACTGCTAATAGGGAAAATAGACAGATTCTAGGGAATATCTTAGTGTAAGGAGTCCAAGATGTCAATAGTTAAATTGGAGAAATATTAGGCAGAGATTTTGGTCTTAAATTTTCTCCCACATAACATTTCATCCAACCTGAACAGGTTTTTAGGAAGAATAGGATGCTATAGCTCTGGCAACATGGTATCAGTTGCAAACACTTTCAGGTTTGTAGACCTAAAATAGCTTGGACAAATTAAACGGACTGAAATCACTTAAGAACCCACACTTCAGTATTCAAAATTTTGTCTTTTAGCCTGAAAGACAATGACCAATCCATAAATATGTTATATAGTATCAGAGATCAGAAAAGTAATGCCATCCATGCAGATGACCTGCCTCTCTCCTTTGCTTTCTGAGATATCTCTCTTCAACTCTGATACCTTACCCAGACTCCCTTGTATGTGTGAGACTACAAACAGACCACTTTAGGGAATGCATATGTCTTCACACAAGGAACATTCAGTGCTGAACATTCACCAAACTTTTATCAAGTTCCCACAGTGTGCAAAGAATTACGTAAGGCACAAGTAAAGGATACCAAGACATATCAGACATTAACTGTGAGCTAGTGGAAAGTATAGAGTAATATGAGAGGATTAAAATTACATATAACAGAGGGACCTCCAGTTCCACCAAAATGTAGTAGCTCTGTTACTTGCAAGTCTTCCTTCTTACAACTTAAACACCCTGGATAGAACACAACAAACATAGGAAGACTCTGAAAGGTAGAAGGAAGCAGACTGTCTAGAAACCTTGGAACTTGAAAGAATGATGTGATAGTGATTTTTTTTTTTTTTTTTTTTTTTTTTTGCTGTGTTGGGTCTTTGTGTCTGTGCGAGGGCTTTCTCTAGTTGTGGCAAGCGGGGGCCACTCTTCATCATGGTGCGCGGGCCTCTCACTGTTGCGTCCTTCTCTGGTTGCGGGGCACAGGCTCCAGATGCGCAGGCTCAGTAGTTGTGGCTCACAGGCCTAGTTGCTCCACGGCATGTGGGATCCTCCCAGACCAGGGCTTGAACCCATGTCCCCTGCATTAGCAGGCAGATTCTCAACCACTGTGCCACCAGGGAAGCCCTGTGACAGTGATTTTTTTAAAATTGCCTCCCATGTATCCTAGACAGGGCACTGCAGAAACCTCCAACATGCAACTGTCAGTAAGCACAGGGTAGGGGGGCACTAAAGTGCCAAGAAAAGTCTGTTCCCTTTAGCCAGAGGATCAGGGAAAGGAAGATATAATAACATGAAACCTTTTTGGCACTACCCACCTACTCCAGCCAAACACCACTAGACCCACACCATTCCCTGGACACAGGTACTTCACTCTGACAAAAGATGGCAGAAATCAGATTCCCTTGCTGGGGTAGCAATACTGAGCAGGTAGCTAATCTTCCATTCCTCACCAAGTGGAAGCAAGGGGTGCTCCAGTTTCTCTGCCAGGATAGCATCAATATGGTCCAGCTGCGAGCTAAGCCTCTACCTCTGCCTAGCATCAACAAGACTTAACAAAGTGATCCAAGGTAGGACTAGTCAATACTAGGTTTTATTCCTGCTCTCATGGGGAGCTGAATCTCCACCCTGGGGTCAGGAGGTACTCCATTTCCCCTGCTTTCCCCAGCTGGTGCCAGAGGCACCCAACAGGGAGCTCCTGCCTCTCTCTACTGTACAGCAGCAAAGCAGTGTGAGTCAGCCCTTCTACACTTCACCTGAAGTAAGAAAAGATCAATACCAGTAGACTATGTATGCATATTGTAATACCTAGTGCAACCACTAAGAAAGCTGCACAAAGAGATATACTCAAAAACACTATAAATAAACTAAGATGGAATCCTAAAAAATGTTCAGGTAACCCACAAGAAAGTAAGAAAAGAGAAACAGAGGAAACAAACAGAAAACAAATAATAAAATGGCAGACTTAAGCCCTAACATATCAATAATTACCTTAAGTATAAATGGTCTAAATATATCAATTAAAAGACAGAGACTGGAAGAATAGATTTTAAAAACAAAACAAAAAAAAGTGTGATCTAACAATATGCTATTTACAGGAAATACATTTCAGTTTCAACAACATAAGTAGGTTGAAAATAAAAGGATGATAAAATATATACCATGTAAACATTAATCAAAAAAGGAGTGGCTATATTAATATCAGATAAAATGGACTTCAGAGCAAAGAAAACTGGAGACAAAGAGGGACATTACATAATGATAAAAGGATCAGTCCCCTGGGAAGACATAAGAACCTAAAGGTGTACATACCAAACAACAGAGCCTCAAAATATATGAAGCAAAATCGGACAGAACTGAAAGAAGAAATAGAAGACCTCTACAACACCATCAAGCAACAGGATCTGATTGATATTTATAGAACATTTCACCAGACAATAACAGAATACATATGCTTTCAAGTACCCACAGGAAATATACCGAGATAAACCATATTCTGGGCCATAAAACAAACCTCAACAAATTTAAAAGAATTGAAATCATGAAAAGCATGTCTCAGATCACAGTGGAAACAAACTAGAAATCACTAACAGAAATATAACAGGAAAATCTGCAAACACGTGGAAACTACACAATATACTTCTAATTAATTCATGAGTCAAAGAAGAGGTCTCAAGGGAAATAAAAATGTTGAATTGAATTAACATGAAAATACAATATGTCAAAGTTTGTGGGACACAGCTGAAGCAGTTCTGAGATTTATAGCACTAAATGTACACATTAGAAAAGGGGAGAAGTCTCAAATGTATAATACAATACAAGCTCCCACCTCAAGAACCCAGAAGAAGAAAAGCAGAATGACCCAAAACAAGCAGAAGGATGGAAATAATAAAGATTGGAAATATTGAAATTGGAAACAGAAAAAGCAGTAGAGAAAATCCATGAAACAAAGAGCTGTTTCTTTGAAAATATCCATGCAACTGACAAACCTCTAGCAAACCTGACAAAAAAAGAGAAGACACAAGTTACCACCCTCAGGAATGAAATGGTGATATCACTACAGACCGTGCCAACATCAGAAAATTGTGCTGAGTGAAAAAACCAATCCCCAAAGCTTATATACTATATTATTCCATTTCTGTAACATTCTTGAAATGACAAAATTTCAAATAGTTCAAAAATGACAAAGTGATAAAAATGAAAAATAGATTAGTTTAGTGGTCCCAAGGTTTTAAGGAGGAGATGGAAGAGGGAGGGAAGTGGCTGTGGCTATAAAAGGGCAAAATAAGGGGTCCTTGTGGTGATAAAATTGTTCGCTATCTTTAACTGTATCACTGACAACATCCTGGGTTATTATACTGTCGTTTTGCAAGATGTTGCATTGGGGGAATGTGGATAAAGGGTACATGGGATCTGTCTGTATCATTTCTTACACCTGCATGTGAATCTGTGTTTATCTGAAAAAGCTTAACTTTTTGAAAAAGTGCATATAAATAACTGTCAAATGGAGCTGTATTTAATAGGGATATTGCGGGGTAAAAAGAGTAGTTTTGATGTTGAGATAAGGAAGAACTTCATTGAAGACATAGTGTTGTACCTAAGCTAGGTAGTACATAGGGTGAGATGGGAGAAAAGGCAGAGGGCATTCAGACCAGAGAGGAAAGCATGAATGTTGCGTGTATTCTCATATAAGCTTTTGAGCCTTTCTTTGTTTAATTCACCTGGTCATGTCCCAAGAGCATGTGATAAAAATATAAATATTCTTTCATTGTAAAATGTTGATTTCTTTCATCTTAGAACATCTTGTTTATTTGGAAGCAAAAACATCTTTTTTGGCCTAATTCAATGCCAATACTACAGTAAATGTTTGGTCAATATATTGATGATAATTGCAGTGTTAATAAAGAAGACATACAAAAATGACATATTTTGCACAAATTATAATACTTAATAAATGTTAAGAAACTGCTGTCCATAAAATTTATATAGTAAACTTCATAGCCAGCCAGAGTAAGCTTGAGAACTTTAGACATTTTAGAGAACAAAATCTAATCCCACCCTGTCATGGTTTTCATGAGAAAAATAGGACTAACTGGTAATGACTACCTGAACATATATAGCTGGTTCATATATGAGCAGGATGATATGCCTACCTTATCCTCTGTTACTTAAGAATCCAAGTCTTCTGAATTCCCGATCAGCTTTGTCAGTTCTTATCGCCCACTCTAAACTAGAGCTGGGTAAAATAATGAAGTAATGGAAGTATACATGGGAAAGAAAGATGTCAGTCTTAGAAATCTTACAACTTACTTTTCAATTCTCTCTACATACTCCTGTAGAGTATACAGAAACAAAGCTTGTATTTCTTATTCTTTACTCAAGAACATGATCTCTTTTGTATCTAAAGAGACCTGTTTTCTTTTCATTGCATTTATCAGTCCAATACAACATTCATTGTAAGTCTCTACAGCTTCCAAGAAGCTTAAACGTAAGTAGGTGGTCTCTGAAATCTAGTGGTGAGCAATCCAGCCAACATGTAACGTTACTGTTTTAAGGCTTTATCATTCCATGGTTTATATAAACCAAAACTCGTGTGTATCCCAAGTGTCTGAACATATCAGAGACTTAAAGAGAAATGTGCTTTTGCTATAAATCTCTTCATATTGAAGCAGATTAACAGGTGGTAAAGAAAAATGCAGCACAAGGGAGGAACATCAAAAATGGTATGTGGGGCTTCCCTGGTGGCGCAGTGGTTGAGAGTCCGCCTGCCGATGCAGGGGACACGGGTTCGTGCCCCGATCCCGGAAGATCCCACATGCCGCGGAGCGGCTGGGCCCGCGAGCCATGGCCGCGGAGCCTGTGTGTCCGGAGCCTGTGCTCCGCAACGGGAGAGGCCACAGCAGTGAGAGGCCCGCGTACAGCAAAAAAAAAAAAAAAAAAATGGTATGTGAATATATGTCAACCCCAAAAGTATTACTTTGCATTTCTTTTAATAGTTTTTGGCATGTCGGTTATTAAGCTAATCATGGGTTATGTTTTCTGATGTATACAAAATTTTTACCCAATCTTCTGTTGATTAGGTCATGTGAGTGACTCCCCTGTTATAATTTATAGTTTTTTGGGGTTTTTTAAAATAAATTTATTTATTTATTTATTTATTTATTCATTTTTGGGTGTGTTGTGTCTTCGTTTCTGTGCGAGGGCTTTCTCTAGTTGCGGCAAGCAGGGGCCACTCACTGTCGTGGCCTCTCTTGTTGCGGAGCACAGGTTCCAGATGCGCAGGATCAGTAGTTGTGGCTCATGGGCCTAGTTGCTCTGCGGCATGTGGGATCTTCCCAGACCAGGGCTAGAACCCGTGTCCCCTGCATTGGCAGGCAGATTCTCAACCACTGCACCACCAGGGAAGCCCCATAATGTATAGTTTTAATTAAAATTCTTATTTGTACACATCCTCATTGCTTCTGTATTTAAGATCTGATTTCTTTCAGAACTTAAGTCTTTAATAGTTTGCATGACTTGATATACTATCTCTTTAAGGAATTTGAAGTTCTCAATCCCACCATAGGCCTAGAACATCACAAGATGCCATCTCTGTTTTCTAGTGAGTAAACTAAAGAATAAAGAGCTAAAGTCATTTTTCTGAGTCATTGAGCTGGGGATACGATATAACTCTTCAGTTTGGCTTTCTAATTTTCAGGGTTAGAACTTAGTTCTTTCTTTGTAAAGTCAGTAAATCGGACATCAGACGTAAGAAAAATAAATCTTAGAAGAATAAGGTAGAGGAGTCCAGTTATTTTCAGGCTCAAGATTTATGGCCCCAAATGGATATATTTAGTCCCTCCTCAGCTACAAGTAGGGCTGTTCTGACTGTTAATGATAAATAAATTCTAACATTTTATGGCATTCTTTCTTCTTTTCTTAGATTACAGCATCAGAGCCATGCTAAAGATAATGAAATCAAGAACCTTAAAGAGCAACTTTCTATGAAAAGGTAACAAACAGCTGTTGCTTTGGTTGAGTGCACCCTCTCTGAAACTGTGGATTACACTCAGCATATTCTGGCTAAGGTAGCCATATAACTTGTCATCCAAACTAGGGCACTTTTGGGCATGATACTGAGAAGTATTAATAATTACACTGGGACAACAGATAAAAGCTGGAAGTGTCCTAGGCAAATAGGGAGGAATGTTCACCTTGCCTCTGGCCCTGGAAAACTGCTGAGAGTGATTAAATCAACAAAGTTGTGGTGCCACAACAAACTACTGTCAGGAACTAGGGCTTATGAATTCTTTTTTCTTTACTGTAATCAATACTACTAGGTGTGACTGCTTTATGAAACTGGGTAAGTTTTGTTCTGTTTTATATATTTTTTATAATAGCTGTTTTGAGATCTAATTCACATAGAATAAAATTCACCCTGTTAAAGCATACTATTCCTTGGTTTGTAGTATATGTACAGAGGTGTACGACCATCATCACTATCTAATTCCAGAACATTTTTTTCACCCTAAAAAGAAACCCTGGGTCCATTAGAAGTCACTCCCCATTCTCTTGTCCCCCAGCTTCTGGGAACCACTAGTCTATTTTTTTGTCTCTGTGGATTTACTTATTCTGGACATGTCATATAAAAGGAATCATATGTGGCCTCTTTTGATTAACTTCTTTCACTTAACATAATGTTTTCAAGGTTCATCATGTTTTAGCATGTATTTGTCCATAAAAAGCACCTTCCTTTTTATGGACAAGTAATATTCCATTGTATGGATATACCACACTTTGCTTACCTTTTCCTCAGTTGATGGACATTTGGTTTGTGTCCATTTTTTAGCTGTTACGAATAAGGCTGGTATGAACATTTGTCTACAAATTTTTGTGTGGACATATGTTTTCAATTCTCTTGGGTATATACCTAAGAGTAGAATTGCTGAGACATGCAGTAAACTCTGTTTAACTTTTGGAGGAACTGCCAAACTGTTTTTCAAGTGACTGCACCATTTTATAATCCCAGCAGGAATGGATGAGTGTTCCAATTCTCCACATTCTCACCAAGACTTATTATTTTATCTGTCTTTATTTCACCCATTGTAGTGTTTGTAAAGTGGTATGTCTTTTTGGTTTTGATTTGCATTTTCCTAATAATTAATTACATTGAGTATCTTTTCATATGCTTATTGGCTATTTGTGTATCTACTTGGAGAAATGTCCATTTACTTCCTTTGACTATTTTTAATATTGGGTTGTTTCTCTATTAACTATTGATCTTTAAGAGTTTTTTGTATATTCTGGATTACAAGTTCCTTGTCAGATACATGATTTTCGAATATTTTCTTCCATTCTGTGGGTTATCTTTTCACTTCCTTGATCATGTCCTTAGAAGCACAGTTGATTTTGATGAAGTCCAATTTATCTATTTTTCTCTCGTAGGCAAGTTTTGCACAGTATTCAGTGGCATCATTATTCCTTTTTGTTGATTCCTTGAATATTTTATAATTTTTTCCCTCAAAATAATCTGGCCTTATTGATATTAACAACATATTGTCTTATCAGGCGTCTCATCAATGTTTGTCAGGTACTCAAGCATCCAGCTGTTTCTAATAATAAAACATTGAGGAAAGCCTTTGTGAAAGTCCTTATTACAAAAATGTTATACGTCCAATTAATTGCTTTCATTAGAAACATAATTTGGTTTGTATGCTCTAGCGTTCTGGGGCTCAAGTGTAGGAAGCTGAAATGGAATAGGAAAAAGAGAAACCTCATAGGTAGCCATTTTCCATAATGTCTTTCATAAATAATATCCTTATCATCATCTCCTTCTCTCCTTCTCAAGCTATGGGAATTGTCTTCATTCTAAGGTACTGAATGTGAGCACTGAGATATACAGTAAAATATTTTAATACGGTGACTTAGCTTTATGACAGGGATAATAAAAACTTTTGTGGTTGCTATTGTTAGGACACAAAAAGGCTTGTAGAAACTTTATTTTTTGTAAAATTTATTAATAATAATAGCTAACATTTATTTAGTACTTAGTATGTGCCAAACACAAAGTGCTTTATGTATATTATCTGAATGAATTTTCACAACAACTCTTTGAGGTAAGTAATATAATTTTCTCCATTTTTATATGTGAGGAAACTGAGGTATAGAGAAGTAACTTGCCCATGGTTTCACATTTAATAAGTTGTGGAGGTCAGATTCATCTTCAGACAACTTGATTTCAGAACCAAGGTTTAAATGACAACTTTAAACCCTCCACATTCATGATAGTAAAGGGTAACAGTAAGAGTTAAGTAATGTCTTCTGTTGCTTTTATATGCTGTATACTTTCCAGGAAATCATTTCCTATTCATTGAATAGCTTGTATCTGTCTGCCTCCTGAATAAGGTTGAAAAGTCTGTCCTTGCTGCAGTGTTACTGACTCTTTATCATATATTTCAGATCTCAGTGGGAAATGGAGAAGCATAATCTGGAAAGCACAATTAAAACATACTTAAACAAACTGAATGCAGAAACTAGCAGAGCTTTAACAGCTGAGGTAAAAGAAAAGAAAGAGGGAGAGAGAGATGGGGTTGAGCAATGAAGTTTTACTTGTGTACTGGTATACTAAAGAATTTTTAAAAGATTGTTTTTTGAATAAACAGAATTAAGACATCTGAGGACCAGCCAGAAAAACACAGCTCAAACTCTTGTGCTTTTTTGACTTGTTGGCATTTTGTATATTTTTACTTGAAGATTGATGATCTTATGTTGTTTTCCCCCAAATGACTCCAAGAAATTGTTTTGCTTCAGTATGTATAGCAAATATAGACATCTTAGAAAATTCTCATTAATCCAGCAAAGCCAAAATTCTAAGAATAACATTTCACTGCTGCCATAATATCTCCTTTCTTTGCTATTTAACTACATAGATCTTCCAAAAACACATACACACCATACATTCCAGTGTTGGAAACCAACTTACCTCTTCCCCCAGAAAGGCATTCAGTTTCTTCTAAGTTATGTTAGAACACCACAGCTAGGATCTCTCAAAAGAAATGTGATTGTATGTATGTATGTAATTTTTATTTATAGATAGCCAAACTTGATATACAATAAAATTCAAATTTTGGAGCACTCGTTGACATTAAAAGCATTACAAACCTTCTCACCTTTGTCATGGTAAGGTATATTTTTTGGCAGAGTACTCTGAAATCCAGAGCTCCACAATCAAGGGGTGATATCTGCACCAAAAATCCCTGGACAGTAAAGTATTGGAGTATTAAATTTAACTGGGAAAAAAACACCTCAGATTACCTTAAGAGTTCAAGTTTGTAGACTTTGTTTTTTACTGCTTTTAATCAGAAAGTTCCTTTCTACTTCCATTATTAATTTAAGAATTAATAATCTAAGAGTAATAATCATCACTAAGATAATCTTCACTATCTAAGAGTATAATGAGCTATGTTCAGCGAATATTGAGTGATCAATAGGAAAAAACAGAGGCCAAATGACCATGCATCAATAATAGTTGGAAGGGATTCCCACTGTTGGAGAGACATCGGCCTAGATGACCTCCAAGGCCCATTTAGACAGCATAGTCCTATAGGGTCTGATTGTTTTCTTACTCCTTCAATTAAAAATAAAATCAAACAGCAGGACTTCCTTTGAGTGTTCTTAAACACACTTGCTGCATAATAGAGTTATCTGAGAGCTTTTAAAAACGCCTTTTCAGGGCTTCCCTGGTGGTGCAGTGGTTAAGAATCCACCTGCCAATGCAGGGGATATGGGTTCGAACCCTGGTCCAGGAAGATCCCGCATGCCCCAGAGCAGCTAAGCCCATGTGTCACAACTACTGAGCCTGCACTCTAGAGCCCGTGAGCCATAACTAGTGAGCTCATGTGCCACAACTACTGAAGCCAATACTCCTAGAACCCGTGCTCCACAACAAGAAAAGCCACTGCAATGAGAAGCCCGCGCACCGCAACGAAGAGTAGCCCCCACTCGCAGCAACTAGAGAAAGCCTGCACATAGCAACGAAGACCCAACGCAGCCAAAAGTAAATAAATGAATGTTTATTAAAAAAAATCAATGACATAAAAAGAAAGATATTCAGAAATTTTTTAAAAAACCCGTTTCCTAGGCTACACCTAGTATCAATTAAATTAGAATCTCTGAAACCAAGACATCATTTTTTTAAGTTTCTGAGATGATTCCAGTGCATATGCAAGTTTAAAAAACTAATGTTGTAAAATGTTTCCCAACCCAGTAACTTTTGAATAAAAATATTAGAATTTCAGAATTGATCAAAGAGCTTTAAAATGTGTTATGCAGGAAAGAAGCTCAGAGATTGAAAGAGATTGAAAAAAATAACTTTAAATTACTTGAAATGTTTGAGGCAAGAACGTGTTCATTTACAAGGACATCTTTAACTTCTTTCTCTTTCTCTCAAAAATCTGTAGGTATATTTCTTACAGTGTCGTAGAGATTTTGGTTTGCTTCATCTAGAGCAGACTGAAAAGGAATGCCTCAGTCAGCTTGCCAGGGCGACTCACATGGCAGCAAGGTAACCTCTCCCTCTTCCTTAATGTGTCTTGGTCTCTGAGGTATTCACAGGTGGCTCCAAGGTTGAAAGTAATCTGTGATGTGTTTTACATATATATGACATCAGAGTCTTTGGAATGAAGAAGCCATTGTTTTTTTAAACCTCAAATGTCATTTAGTCACTTTGAGCTTTTACTTTGTTGCTCCTGCTGTAGCACTGAGTAGTCTAAGTGCAGTAGTAGCTGATGGCAGATTTTTCCCTTCCTCTACAATGAAACAGATCAAAAGTCTCAGTCAGAGACATGCATGAAGACCAGATATTTACAAAACAAGGTGGATTCTAATTGGAAAACTTTTTTCTAATTCTTTTCTCTCTTAACGCTTGATTTTAAATATCTTTGGAAAAATACATTGAGGGAAAAATCAGTACTAACACCTAAAACCGTGTTAAAGGCAGTTTCCTGCTGTGCTACAAATGAGTGGTTTTCAAATTTAGGCAGGTTGCATGGGATTCTTCAGTTTATAATTTTATGGAGTACACCTTTGAACTTAAGGAATTAATTAGATTAAAATCTCTGGGACCAAAGCATCACTACTTTTAATGATTATTATTTTAATATGATCATCATTATTCTTCAGTTCTAAAGAATCAGAATCTCTGATGTTTAACAAGATTCCCAGGAAACACTGATGTGCATTCATGTCAGGGAAGCACTGTTGTAAGTGATCAGTCTATCTTTGCTTGCTAGAGGGAGAAAGGATGCTCTATAAATTAGAATATTTTCAAGCTTCTTTGTATGAGATGATCTCAGTGATAACTTGTTATGCTCTTTTGTGCCAGGTGATACTGGGGTGGGGATGTTATAACAGATAGAGCCTTTTGAAAGGCCACGTAAAATCTCTCTTCTTGAGATGCCAGACCCTAAACACCTCAAAGCTGTTTTACTTAAGTCGTTTGTGGGCAGAGCTGCTGTGTTTGTGCAATTTAGCATATCCTAGAGACAACAATCTAATTTATCCTCACAGAAGAGGTATTTCTTTCTAACTTTCCTTTCTGTAGGGAATATCTTTTTCTAATTTGCAAAAGAGCCTGATAGGCCAACCGTGGCCCTGTGATGTCAGGGTTAATGTGAAGATAGTCCAAAACTTGCTTTCAGGATGTCAACATCTTTGAGAATGCTCCTGCATTGGATGGCTAGGGCAGTTTCCCTGGGTGGCCTCCTTTGCCTCCCTTCTTCAATGGAGGATTCCTATACAAAGGAATGGCTTTGTTTACTAGGCTTTTTAAAAATTTTTGATAACAAGCCCTTCCATACAACTTTCTGCCCATTTGAGGTAATTGGTGATAGAGGTAATTTTGTTGTTGTTTTACTTTATCTATATACATGCTAGAGAACATAATAGAAATTTTTGGAAATCTAAGTGGCATATAAAAAGAAAGAACTTTCTCTTGTGTCTCCATTTCTATACCAGCAACCTAAAATCACTTCAATTAAAGGCTGCGGTAGACAGTTGGAATGCCATTGTGACAGATGTTAGAAACAAGATTGCATTCCTCAGGGTAAGTCATGAAGTATTTACAGTAAATTGACTGAATGGTGTAGGTGATATATACTTAAAGAAAACGTCTAACGTTAAAAACAATTACTAGAGAAATTTAAGGAAGAACATGTTTTTTCATTGCAGTTATTAAAACTTATGCCTTTTTGAGGTTTGAGACTGATTACTTCCATTGTAGTTGGTTGTAGATAACATCCTAGGCTCTTACATGTGGTCTTCTAGGTCCTTAGTCTAGTAAATGGTAAACTCAAAAATTGTGCCTCACACTTAATTTTCCTAGAATTCCAAAGCTAACTCTGCTCCAATCAGAAATAAATGTCTTAACTTGATCTGAGTAATTATGTGTTTACAGAATTAAAAGGAAGATCAAGCAGATCTGTATTAGTTTTCAATCTTAACTTTTTATGTAATTACTCCCTAATGCAAAATAATAAATTCTTAATTTTTCATGTAATAGAATTAGGACTGTGCTAACAGTAATCTAAAGAGGTAACACACTGAATATTTGTCTAGCTTTGTCCTTGGTGGTCTTCCCTGTTTCTTTCCCAGATTCATTCATACTCAGTCTTTAGTGATGCTTAACATATTTATTGGATTTATTCAAAGTTCTGGCCTCAAAAGAGATGCCCCTTGTTCTCTATCATTGTTTTCTTCTAAGAACGTGTCCTATATATGGAAGTTTCTAAATGTTTGAAGACTTTCTCTTCCAGCTCTTGTGGTTTGTTTACAAAATAACATATAAAGCAAAATGGGGACAATGCCAAAAATGTTGAAAGTATGTTTTTAAGCTTCAAGGATAGGAGTCTTACCTTTGGCAAAATCTAAGAAGAAAAAAAAAAGGTATATGTGGAACTGGAGACAGCTACAGGTATAACTTTTAAGATTAAAAAAAATGTGGACATTCAAGTTTTCCCTAAAACTTCTCCCCCAGTTTTTAAAATGAACATTTGCAAGTAGTTCAACTCTTTGTTACAAATACTTTTTTACCCATATCTATCAGCAAGTAGATTATTTACATCTTCTTGATCTTTAGACTCTGTTTACTTTATATCAGTGGTTCCCATTTGGGGGCTAAAAATTATGGAAACACTGAGGAGTTATCACAGAGATCTGTGAATTATGTGTCTCTGTATCTTGTCAATCAATAGATACTTCTAAAAATACAGCTATTTACATTTATGGATAGTGGTGTATAGAGTTGTTTTTATGTCAAAAATTCTTTTTATATTATTTCTGGCATAATAGATTGGAAATCACTCATCTATGTTGTACTATTCAAAACTACATCAAGTACTTCCATATGCTATTTCTTTGAAGTTGATTTTGCTGTAAAATATTGTTTCTCCTACTAGACACAGTACAATGAACAAATTAACAAGGTGAAGCAAGGGTTTGCCTTGAGTACCTTGCCTCCAATCCAGCTTCCTCCACCACCACCCAGTCCTGAGATACTGGTAAGAAATATAGTTGACTCTTGAACAATGCAGGGGTTGGGAGTGCCAACCCCCCCCCAACCCCATGCAGTCAGAAATCTGGGTACTGCTCTCTCTGCCTCACAAACAACGGAATTGATAAATGACTACCCAAGAGCAGGAAGCTGAAACAGTTTGGATAGAATCAGGACTCAAACCCTAGTTTTTTGATTCCACATATTGTGATTTCTAATCAAATGCAAACTTTCTCCACATTTAGTTAATTTAAAGATCTGTAAAATGAAAAAACAGGGATTGTGTTTATTGAAAAAAGTCAGTGTATGAGTGGACCCACACAATTCAGACCTGTGTTGTTCAAGGGTCAACTGTATAACATTTTGAAAAATCACCATCTTCATCTTGATAAAATGGTAACAGCTTTAAAACACTGAATATGCATTATGTTTGTGTGTTCAAAGTGGAAAGGGTACATGTAGTGCGTATCATTTGTAATTATGTCCATTCCTGCTGTATCATCTACAGATGATATGACTAGTTGGCTGACTCAGCTGAGGCAAGAGGTAGGTTGTATCACTGGATTTTAGTAATGCATTTGATATCTAAAGAGGTAATATATGCTCATTCATTTTGTCGATCACACTTACATTATGAGGGAAAACTGATGAATGCCTAGAATTCCCAATGCCCTCAAGTTACTGCTAGATGACTAAAACATCTCAGCATGATACCCCAACATACTGGACTTCACCCCCCCCACTTACACTTTAGACTCTGTTTTCCTTAACTTTTATCTTCTATTCTACCTTTAACAGTAAGGACAGCTTTCATTTATGACCCTTCCCTGCTTACTGTAAGGGATAAATGGGTCTACATCAGACAAACTAATCTCTATGCTATACTATTTATGTTAGCCTTCTGGGAAACATAGCACCTTAACCCAATAAACTCATACAGCTTTCCAAAAGACCTTTTAGAACAGAACCACTAGATTATAACCTTTATTATGATAACAGATCTGAGGGTAAGAAAAGAAGAAAGGTGTGATATATTTAGGGGTAGATCACTTTTGACATTAGCATTTCTGCTTATAATAGAACTTTGAAAATGTTTGTTCTACAAATACTAGTTGAGTATTTTAAAGAACTTAAAAATTATGTAAATTGTGTGGAGTTACACTATGTTTCAAAAGCAGACTTCAGAGCTGAAAGCATTATGATATGCATCATGGGCTTTAGTTTAGAATGACAGTATTGCCTTTTATATTTTTGGTTAATTCAGGTTTTATAGGAGCATTATATTATGCATATTATTATTCTAGGCTTTGAACACACCATCATACCCAACTCTCCTGATAAGGAATGTGTTGCATAGATGACAGAAATCCCAGATTCCCTGTAGTTCTATGGGAAGTAACACATATTCTTGGTAGGATTTCTAGAAACCTGTTGCCTCTGCCTGTATTCAAACTACTGCCTGTAGGTTGTAGTTCAACTCTCCCATGACTCTAAATATAAAATGGCTCTAGAGACTTGGATGCTAGAAACAGAGATGTTCTTTGGAGTTTTCTGGAACCAGACTGGCATAATCTATCTGATACTAGTGACACTATAACTGACAAACATAATCAGACCTTGACCTCTACATCCTCATCCCTTCAGAGACTTGCTTATGGCTGATGTGGCTACCCAGGTTTAGTCAAGGGAAAGAAACCACTGGCAGTTAGGCTCAATGGAATTTATAAGCAACCCTTGCTAACACTTAAGAGGTACATGTGTATCTTTTGTGCTTCCTAACCAGAGTCACTGCTGTGCTTGATCAAAGCTGACAGTTGTGTTAAAGTACAATCATCAGTGACCACTGAGAATTAGTAGAACAGTTTGAGAGCACAGATGCTAGAAATGTGACCATTCTTTTTGCAATAAATTGAGGTGGTATTATACAATGGAAATACATTAGAGGTCTGGGTTCAGGTCCTAACTCTGTGAAGAACTGTGTTGGTTTTGGGAAACTCAGCTGTCCCAGACTTTGGTTTTCCTATCTACAAATCAGGAAATTGTCCTAGATGATCTGATCACTAAAGCCTTTCTTTCTGAGATTCTAGTATTGTAAAGAATAGTTACCAGGTTTTAAATATATATAGTAGTCTAACCTGAGAAGTCTGGAATAATGGGTATTGTTCCCAGTTTAACCCAGTATTTTTATGTGTTTCATTATGTTTTGATTTTTGTAGCCTGGCTGTCTAATCCTAAAAGTAGTGTTAGGTAATTGTTGTCCTCAAAAAGAGCAGGACTACTAACTCAGTACCCATCATTCATTATTTAAGGACATTATATTATGAAAACTTTGAAACATACATAAAAACAGAATGATGGACCTCTGTGAACCCAAGAGCCAACTTCAACATCATTATCAACATTTTGTCAGTCTTGTGCCATGTCATCCCCTTCTTCCTCCCCACTGGAACATTTTAAAGTAAACCCTACATCTCATCCATTTATACTTTAGTATGCATTCCAAAAAGATGAGGACTCTTATTCTTGAGATTTTTCTTGTTTCTTGAGGTAGGATTGTATTGCTATAAACTTCCCTCTTAGAACTGCTCTTGCTTCATCCCATAGGTTTTGGGTCATCGTGTTTTCATTGTCATTTGTTTCTAGGTTTTTGTTTGTTTGTTTGTTTGTTTTTGCGGTATGCGGGCCTCTCACCATTGTGGCCTCTCCCGTTGCGGAGCACAGGCTCCGGACGCGCAGGCTCAGCAGCCATGGCTCACGGGCCCAGCCACTCCGCGGCATGTGGGATCTTCCCGGACCGGGCCACGAACCCGTGTCCCCTGCATCGGCAGGCAGACTCTCAACCACCGCGCCACCAGGGAAGCCCTGTTTCTAGGTATTTTTTGATTTCCTTTTTGATTTCTTCAGTGATCTCTTGGTTATTCAGTAGTGTATTGCTTAGCCTCCATGAATTTGTATTTTTTACAGTTTTTTTTTCCTGTAATTGATATCTAGTTTCATATCTAGTTTCATGTGGTCAAAAAAGATACTTGATATGATTTCAGTTTTCTAAAATTTACCAAGGCTTGATTTGTGACCCAAGATATGATCTATCCTGGAGAATGTTCCATGAGCACTTGAGAAGAAAGTGTATTCTGTTGTTTTTGGATGAAATGTCTTATAAAATATCAATTAAGTCCTTCTTGTCTAATATGTCATTTAAACCTTGCATTTCCTTATTTATTTTCATTTTGGATGATCTGTCCATTGGTGGAAGTGGGGTGTTAAAGTCCCCTACTATGATTGTGTTACTGTCGATTTCCCCTTTTATGGCTGTTAGCATTTGCCTTATGTATTGAGGTGCTCCTGTGTTGGGTGCATAAATATTTACAAGTGTTATATCTTCTTCTTGGATTGATCCCTTGATCATTATGTAGTGTCCTTCTTTGTCTCTTGTAATAGTCTTTATTTTAAAGTCTATTTTGTCTGATATGAGAATTGCTACTCCAGCTTTCTTTTGATTTCCATTTGCATGGAATATCTTTTTCCATCCCCTCACTTTCAGTCTGTATATGTCCCTAGGTCTGAAGTGGGTCTCTTGTAGACAGCCTATATACGGATCTTGTTTTTGTATCAATTCAGCCAGTCTGTGTCTTTTGGTTGGAGCATTTAATCCATTTACATTTAAGGTAATTATCGATATGCATGTTCCTATTACCATTTTCTTAATTGTTTTGGGTTTGTTTTTGTAGGTCTTTTCCTTCTCTTGTGTTTCCTGCCTAGAGAAGTTCCTTTAGCATTTGTTGTAAAGCTGGTTTGGTGGTGCTGAATTCTCTTAACTTTTTATTGTTTTTGAATTGTCTTAACTTTTGCTTGTCTGTAAAGGTTTTAATTTCTCTGTCAAATTTGAATGAGATCCTCACTGGGTAGAGTAATCTTGGTTGTAGGTTTTTCCCTTTCATCACTTAAATATGTCCTGCCACTCCCTTCCGGCTTGCAGATTTTCTGCTGAAAGATCAGCTGTTAACCTTATGGGGATTCCCTTGCTGCTTTTAGTATTTTTTCTTTGTATTTAATTTTTGATAGTTTGATTAATATGTGCCTTGGCGAGTTTCTCCTTGGATTTATCCTGTATGGGACTCTCTGTGCTTCCTGGATTTGACTATTTCCTTTCCCATATTAGGGAAGTTTTCAACTATAATCTCTTCACATATTCTCTCAGACCTTTCTTTTTCTCTTCTTCTTCTGGGACCCCTATAATTCGAAAGTTGTGCATTTAATGTTGTCCCTGAGGTCTCTGAGACTGTCCTCAATTCTTTTCTTTCTTTTTTCTTTATTCTACTCTGCGGTAGTTATTTCCACTATTTTATCTTTCAGGTCACTTTTCCGTTCTTCTGCCTCAGTTATTCTGCTATTGATTCCTTCTAGAGAGTTTTTAATTTCATTTATTGTGCTGTTCATCATTGTTTGTTTGCTCTTCAGTTCTTCTAGGTCCTTGTTAAACGTTTCTTGTATTTTCTCCATTCTATTTCCAAGATTTTGGATCATCTTTATTATCGTTACTTAGAATTCGTTTTCAGGTAGACTGCCTGTTTCCTCTTCACTTATTTGGTCTAGTGGGTTTTGACCTTGCTTCTTCTTCTGCTTCATATTTCTCTGTCTTCTCATTTTGTTTAACTTACTGCATTTGGGGTCTCCTTTTCTCAGGCTGCAGGTTCATAGTTCCTCTTGTTTTTGGTGTCTGCCCCCAGTGGGTGAGGTTGATTAAGTGGCTTTTGTAGGCTTCCTGGTGGAGGGGACTGGTGCCTGTGTTCTGGTGGGTGGGGCTGGATCTTGTCTTTCTGGTGGACAGGGCTGCCTCCGGTGGTGTGTTTTGGGGTGTCTGTGAACTTATTATGATTTTAGGCAGCGTCTCTACTAATGGGTGGGGTTGCATTCCTGTCTTGCTAGTTGTTTGGCATGGGACGTCCAGCACTGGAGCTTCCTGGTGGTTGGGTGGAGCTGGGTCTTAGCGTTGATATGGAGATCTCTGGGAGAGCTCTCGTCAACTGATATTACATGGGGCCGGGAGGTCTCTGGTGGACCAATGTCCTGAACTCAGCTCTCCCACCTCAGAGGCTCAGGCCTGACACAGGCCGGAGCACCAAGACCCTGTCAGCCACACGGTGAACTCAGTTACTTCCTTAGTATAAAGCTGCTGCTGACCTTTGTGATCATAAAACTCAGTCCTTAGTCTTGTTCCCTACCCTCAGATTTATGCCTCAGGACTCTTACTCTTATTGGCTATAATCACACCACCATTTTGTACCTAAGAAAATTATAATTTTTAATGTCTAATATTGAAATTTATATTTTCCCAATTGTCTCAGAAATGTCTTTTTCTTAACTAGATTGACAGTACTTCCAATGTGGTTATAATTACCATTACTTTAAAACCCCTTATTTTTAAAAAAACAATCCAAACAAGGTTTATACTTTTCATTTGGCTGATTATTTTTCTTTAAAATATAACAGCTGCCTAACTCCCTCCCTTTTATTCGTATCATTTATCTGTTAAAAAACTAACTTCCTACATTATTGATGTAACTGATTACATCCTTGTGATGCCATTATACATATTCTTCTATTTCCTATAACCTGATCATTAGATATAGAGGGTTAGTTAGAATCAGGTTCAGTATTTTTGGCAAGAGTACTTTATAGGTGATGATGTATACACACATTAGAAGACACACAGTGTCTCTCATTTAGTGATGTTAAGAATCACATGTCATCCTTATCTCTCCATTATAAAGTTCCCCATTAACTTTCACCCTGCTGGTTTCAGTATCGTTACTTAAGAGCTATCTTGATGCTCATTTTTTAAATTCAACAAATAGGTGAATTTCTGCTTTTTGCCAGTGCTAGACCTGGCACATAGTAGATGCTCCATAAACCTGTCCTCTTTTGTCATCCAGCCAATAAGGTATCCATCCCATTGGCATATGCTAAGAAGGGCTAGCTTTCTACAACCCCCTGGGAAGTTCAGTAACATTCACAGGCATGTCTACAAGTCACTGTAGGAGGGTTTATTCCCCTGGCCCATCCCACTTCAGCTTTCCACTGTCCTTGGAACTAAACATAAGGTCAGAACTCCACCAGGTGGTACAAGGTCCCTTCAATACATAATAGCAAAAGTAATATTTTCTATAGACAACTTTGGTTCTTTAGCAGAATTTCTGAGTATCAGTATTGTTTATCAGCATGGACAGTACTCATTGAGGAGCTCCTTTCCATAGTCCTATATTATTCCATTTGTCAGAGAACTTTAAATATCACCTAACCCAACCCTCTTATTTTATAGATTAATAACTTGGTATCCAAGATTACCCAGCTAGGTGGAGAGAAAGTAGGACTAGAACCCAGTTCTCTTCTGTCTCCGTGCTCTTTAGTATATTTTACTGCCCTTTGGTTTTTCAAATATTCATATATTTAACTAACGTTATGACAACATTGTTTCTAATATGCTTTGTATCTAGATTTCAAATCAGTCCCCCCCCACCGATAAAAACATTGCTTTATGAGTTTAGATTATTGACTATATAAATACTTGGGGGTTTTGCTTTTATTTTCTATCTTTTCTACTTTAGATACAGCAGTTCTTGGGAAGACCCGTTGTGAAAGAATCTTTCTTTAGACCTGTACTCACTGTTCCTCAAATGCCTGCCATTTGTTCTGGAGTCATCTCTGCAACTGGTCAACCTAGACCCCCACTGGTACAGATCCCTTCTTGGTAGAATATACATTAACTAGCTTGTTGTCACTTACAGTGGACTTCCAGAATGAATGTCTTCTCTTTGTTCATATACTTGATAAATAATGATGAAGGTGATGGTGGTAGTGATGATCATGATGATGATTGAATGAATAGTTCCATGTGAGGCACTGTGTTAAATGCATTATATATATTATTTAACTATTTCATTAAGTGATTATAACTTAGTTTTTAGATACAAAGATAAATATAGTAGAGAATTCTTATAGTTTTGCTTCTATAACAGGCACTAATGCAGAGTAGATTGATATTTTTAATAGATAACTTATATTTAGCATGATTGTTGGCTTCTTTGCTTTTCAACCTACCAAAGTCACAACATTATACCACAAAGCTAAAGAAAAATTTTATATACACACACACATATATGTGTGTATAGTAGGACATTGTTTATCTATAAACAGGTAATATAAATTTCACCTTGCAATGTATTATACTATAAAGTTATAAATCTTTCTAGCTACAAAGAGCTATATAAGCTTTATCCACACCTGAAGAAGCAACAAAGAAATTTAAAATGATTAGGATTATTAGTTGTAATCTTGGTCAAGGTAAACTTTTTATTACAAGAAAAATCTTCTCCCAGATGATTGATGTTTAATATAATCTTGACTTTCCCATAACTACATTCTAGTCAGTTGGGGTTTATTTTGTACCTATGTATTGCTGACAGCCTCCCTTTGAAACATATAGTCAAATGGAATTACTCATTTGTGTAGAGGCTGCCTCTCTATGAATAAATATGTATCTAGGCCTTAACATGTTTACTAAGTACCACATCTTTTTTATCACCATGATATTACAGTGTTGCTCATGTGGTTTGCTCCTGCACCATTCTATAAGGAACTATAAAATTTTATTGAAAACATTAAAGTACCTCAACCTTCTAATAAGATTACTTCCTGATTCCTCTGAAAAAGCTTGACGCTGAGGCAAACCCAGATTTCTGGTGATATTCTGCTCTTTCTCTGACTTACTAGGCTTTGTGTGAGTAATTTTAGTGGCTGTTAGTAATTTTTCATACATAATAACCTTATATTTGAAAATAGTCTGTAGTCTTAGGTAAAGGATGCATGTTTATAATTATCCTAGTAATCAGATAAGCACTTCAAAAATATTCAATTACTGATATTAACTAATTAGAAACTTGATGGTTCTAAGAAGGAACCATCATAAAATATGAGGAAAACTTTGTTTGATGGTTTCATGGCTCAAAGTTGTTGCTACTACTTCCATACCACCTTTGTAACATTCATGACACTGGGAAGATATTCTAGTAGTATTCTCATGTTTATTTAGTTGTTTGAAAATTAAACTTCATTATTTTTCTAATTATAAAAATAGTATATGTTAATTATAAAAAAGCAAATAATGTAGAAATACATAAAGCATATACAAAGTATAAAATAATTATATAAAGTAGAAAGCAAAATTATCCTGCTGTTGAATCCTAGAAAATAATCACTGTTTACATATTATTCTGTATCTTACAGACCTTTTTCTGTGCATACACATTTAAAAAATGTTTTAATATAAAATGAGTTCTACCATAAATGCTGTGCTGTAGACTTTTTTTTAAAAATGAGACATACATTGTGGACATCTCATATGCTCAGACATACAAATCTATTTTTAAGGACTTGATTAGATATGCTACAATTTATTGACTTATTCCCCTATTAACAAACTTTAGGTTGCTTTCAGAAATGCACACTCTGTATATATTTCTGTATATGTTTGCAATTACTGAGACTAGCATGTGCCATTTTTAAAATAAAGGTAAACATATACAAACAGTTAGAAATATGGTGCTGTAAGGAAAAAAAATTCTAAAAAGGGAACATGTATGTCAGTATTCCTCTTCATTCTACCCATTTTCTGAGGTATGGAAATGTAATGTTGGCATGGAACTTTGCTTCCTAATAATTGAAGGTGATGGGTTGTAACTCTGTGCTCCTTACAGATGACTAGCATAGCCTGGACGGTGCCAGTGCCTATGGGAGAATCTGTGCCTCCCAGTGCAGGTCTGGGAAGTGATCCCCCCATGATGAATTGGGAGAAGATTACAGACAGGCTGAAAACTGCCTTTCCACAACAGACCAGGTACCTTAGTCTCTTTTAGTGTTGAGTACAGATCATACTCTATAGTTTCCACAGCCATAATTATGCCAATGAAACATTTCAGAGAAATATAACACCCCCCCACACACACACACAAAATACAGGTATTTCCTAACCATGGCCTTGGTAGGGAAAATGAAATTTATTAAGAAGGGACAGTTTTCAGTATAAATGCTAAACCTCTTCACTAAAATTATTAGTTTAAAGTCATGAGAGTAAACTTTTAAATTTAGGTTTGCTCATTTACTGAAAGTACAACCAGTTGTAAACCTACCCAATTTTATGCCACTAGCTGCAATAATTATCTTAATAACCTATTTCCAAAGTGAATTTTAAGTTAATTGTATGCCATATAAGCCCAAACATAATCAGGTTTTACTTTCCTATTTCCTTAATTTTATTGAGGGTTCTTGTAGTTTCTTTGTTAGGGGACAAAGAAAGGGGACATAGTTAAATGCAAGAAATCATTATTTTAGTGTGCTTTTCACAGTTCTGACTTCAACAGAAAGCTATTTAATTCTACTCCTCCAGAAATGAAGTGTCTTTAATCTTGTATCAAATGAAATAATTCTAGTTTTCACCAGCATTTTCATTTGAAGACCAATGCTTTTATTTAACATATGTACCATTATGTTTCAGGATTAGATTATGGTTTTACAAATATACTAGTGAATAGAAAATGAAAACAGAACTGTAATATAGTTGTTATAAATATATATAGAAAATAAATAGTAAATCAAAGGTAGTTTTATAAGGCTGATGACATGACATTTCATTTGAGAAAGAAAAATACTTTTATCATCCTACTCTATCCTACCAAAAATGTATATGCAGGCTTTGGGTCAATGGCTATGGGAATGGAAAAAGAACATATCAGTTAAAATATTCCTAGGTTTCTTTATCACATAATTAATGTGTCTTTCAGTCTTTGCTTTCATTTTCTGTTAAATCTTTGTTTTCTGTTTCTGAATTTTACAAAAGTAGAACTATTAACAATGACAGAAAGAGACTGATAGTAACATAGTTAAAAAGGAATATTTGTCTTTTTTTTACATCTTTATTAGAGTATAATTGCTTTACAATGTTGTATTAGTTGCTGCTGTACAACAAAGTGAATCAGATATATATATATATATATATATATATATACACACACACACACACACACACATATCTCCATATCCCCTCCCTCTTGAGCCTCCCTCCCACCCTCCCGATCCTACCCCTCTAGGTCATCACAGAGCATTGAGCTGATCTCCTTGTGCTATGCAGCTGCTTCCCACTGTCTGTTTTACGTTTGGTAGTGTATATATGTAAATGCCACTCTCTCACTACATTCCAGCTTCCCCTTCCCCCGCTGTGTCAAGTCCGTTCTCTACGTCTGTGTCTTTGTTCCTGCCCTGCCACTAGGTTCATCAGTACCGTTTTTTAAAATTCCATATATATGCATTAGCATACGGTATTTGTTTTTCTCTTTTTAACTTACTTCACTCTGCATGACAACTCCAGGTCCATCTACCTCGTTACAAATAGCTCAATTTTGTTCCTTTTTATGACTGAGTAATATTCCATTGTATATATGTGCCACATCTTCTTTATCCATTCATCTGTCAATGGACATTTAGGTTACTTCCATGTCTTGGCTATTGTAAATAGTGCTGCAATGGACATTGTGCTAAATGTATCTTTTTGAATTATGGTTTTCTCAGGTATATACCCAGTAGTGGGGTTGCTGGGTCATATGGTAGTTCTATTTTTAGTTTTTTAAGGAACCTCCATGCTGTTCTCCATAGTGGCTGTATCAATTTACATTTCCACCAGCAGTGCAGGAGGGTTCCCTTTTCTCCACAACCTCTCCAGCATTTGTTGTTTCTAGATTTTTTTGACGATGGCCATTCTGACTGGAGTGAGGTGATACCTCATTGTGGGTTGTTTTGTTTTGTTTTTTATTTATTTTTGCCTGCATTGGGTCTTCATTGCTGCGCGTGGGCTTTCTCTAGTTGCGGCGAGCGGGGGCTACTCTTCATTGCGGCGCACGGGCTTCTCATTGCAGTGACTTCTCTTATTGTGGAGCATGGGCTCTAGGTGCATGGGCTTCAGTAGTTGTGGCGCGCAGCCTCAGTAGTTGTGGCTCATGGGCTCTAGAGCACAGGTTCAGTAGTTGTGGTACACGGGCTTAGTTGCTCTGTGGCATGTGGGATTTTTCCAGACCAGGGCTCAAACCTCTGTCCCCTGCATTGGTAGGTGGATTCTTAACCACTGCACCACCAGGGAAGCCCCCCTCATTGTGGTTTTGATTTGCATTTCTCTAATGATTAGTGATGTTGAGCATCTTTTCATGTGTTTGTTGGCAATCTGTATGTCTTCTTTGGAGAAATGCCTATTTAGGTCTGCCACTCATTTTTGGATTGGGTTGTTTTTTTGATATTGAGCTGCATGAGCTGCTTGTATATTCTGGAGATTAATCCTTTGTCAGTTGTTTCATTTGCAAATATTTTCTCCCATTCTGAGGGTTGTCTTGTTTATGGTTTCCTTTGTTGTGTAAAAGCTTTTAAGTTTCATTAGGTCCCATTTGTTTATTTTTGGTTTTATTTCCATTATTCTAGGAGATGGATCAAGAAGGATCTTGCTGTGATTTATGTCATAGAGAATATTATAGTCTTGAGTAAGAGAGCATTGAGAGATATGATATAATGAGCTCAGCACATAAATAAGTAGATAACAAACTTAATTTTCACACAGTGAGCTTTTAAAAACAGTTAAAATCTCTTTTGGAAAGAAAATAAATACTAAACTTTATCACTCACAAACACATTAAGTATCATTAATCAATACATTAGGAGTTTTCATTTTGGTTTAAAATAAATGCAGATGGACCTGTGATCACTTTTTTAGATCAGAAATCTAAAGGGTCACATCTGTATGCTACATATCAATCCTATGATAGGATTTCATATCTCCTTTGGAGGGCACATCCTCAAGGCAGTAGGAAAATCACCAGTGCTCTTTCCTTGATCTCTTCCAGAAAGGAGCTTACAGATTTCTTACGGAAATTGAAGGATACTCATGGGAAGTCCTTTTCTAGACTGACATTTGATGAAATTGTTCACAAGATTTCCCAATTTATTGACCCCAAGAGATCTCAGGTAAAAAAAAAGAAAAAAGAAAAGACAACTTTATCTCCTGGCCCTTATCTTTAGTAGTTAGCCATATTAATTATCTCCATTACATGATCAGGAAATCAGTCTATAATCATATTAAATCATCTATTAACAACAAACAATTCATCTTGACAAATGGCATGGGAAACACCACCTGATCATTCTAGAATAAAACTGACCCTCTTGAAATTTACTCTAGGTTATTTTGAATGGCTCTAAAAGGAGACATTTTTTCTAATTTTCTGCAAAGACTTGTTTTAATTGAAAGAGCACCTAGAGTTATTTTTGGTTTTACCTGGTCCTTAGTATATAAGTAATATTGCCAACATTTATTTCAAGATTCCTCTTGAACCTGATTAACTTTTACCCTTTTGCTAATTCTCACAGTAGCCTATTCTATGGTATTTATCAGTTCTTCCTGTTTTAGTTCAATTCTAAAAAAAATAATAAGTATAATATTCTAATTTTCAGAGTCAAGGAAAATCAGTGCCAAATGGTAATAGTGCTTCACCCAGCCATACTCCTCCACCTCAGGCTAATGCTGCCCAGCCCTCAAAACCAGCCCGGAGGCCCCTCGGTTCACAAGGTCCTGCCACGTGGGAAGGAGCCAATAATTTGGTGAGACTGAGACTTGATTCTGAATACATTTAAAGTTAGAGGAGAGAAATGAGCTGAATTTAACCTTATGTGTATTCTCCCTAGGATGATGAGGAAGAGGAAGAGGAACCTTGTGTGATCTGTCATGAGAATCTCTCTCCAGAAAACCTCTCAGTTTTGCCCTGTGCGCACAAATTCCACTCTCAGGTGAACTTATCTTTTTAATATTTTGCCATTAATCAATTAAGTGAAATTCATACCATATTCCTTGAAATTGTATACATGTATCATCCACTGCTGTGTCATGAATTTCACTGGATATAACTCTGGGCTTTTGGGTACCACACAGAAGCATTTATATGTTTTCCCATACCTAGCCATGGATTGCATTGTGTTTTCTCAGATCGCAATACACCTAGCAGGAGAAGGGGACAATGATGAGATTTAATGGGACAGAGTGGCAGTTCCTTTGAACAGAACGGGAAGGAATGTTGATTGACTTGGCAGTTGGCAGTTTAGCAACAGTGCCACTTCACCTTGGCTTGTTATAAATAGTGTCCTTTGTCCACGCCTAATGATAGCCAACTGCTGTTATAACACATAAGACTTAACAGTCTGTCCAGGCTCCTGTATTTGCTTTTGAAGATGCTGAGGCCTGAGTTTTGATGTTATAAAAATGTGAGGCTGGCATATCTTTTGTTAATTCTTGGCATTTATATAGATTAACTTCTGGTGTTGTTGCTGTGCAAGTGCTATTGATATACAATTTATGATCCAAGTCTTCTGATGCAGAGGTGTAATTTGACACAGGAAAAGATAATCTTACACAAGAAAGGCTTCTCAGGGAAGTGAACAGTAGCCAGCTCATTCAAGCCGTATCTGTAAAACATAATTTCAAAGATATGTGATACCTGGTACAGAATTATGTTTTGTATCTGCTCTGATAAGAAGAGATATACACAGAATGGCTAATCCCAAAAGACCTCCAGGATAGATACTTAGCCATCTGGTTTTCCCATTTGAAGTTTTAAAAGTCCTAAAGATCCATTTAGAAAATAAATGTTTCACAAAGCTTATTTTATTCTTTGCCATTGCTCATTGAATAGAAAGCAGGTAATTCATTCAGGTTACTCTCTAGAGTTAATGGGCCTCATATCTATTGCCTATTCTTAATCCTCTCTCATCTGACTTGGGTCTCCATTATTCATTCATGTAAAAATGATTTGTTTTTGGAGAGTCAGTATTCAAGCAAATAACTTAATAGATAGTTCATAGCCAAAGAGTACTACCATTATGACCAAAGAAAGACCAATCTGAAAAGTATATCCATTATCTAGGGATTTTAACTTCAAAATACCATAATCACTTGACACAAGGTATTTGTGACATTTGTATGTTTAGGTATGACTTTTTCTAGATTATAAATTAGAATAATATATAATAAACTAAAGAAAAAATGTAATAGGTTTCCTCAGCCTCCTTATTAGGAAGAACTAGTCTTCCTGAAGATTGGGGTTGGGGGAAGGATCTTAACAGAATAAACTGGCTGAAAGGTGTTCTCCTGTTACCAACTATATTGCTCAGCAAAACACAGACAAAGTTCCATGATTGCAGTAATTTTCACGGCAATCCACCAAATAAGGCTCTGAGATCCACCGGAAGATATGTTGGTTGGCAACACTGATGTATGGAGTAACAGCTGCCTCTGCTAGGCTAAATCTGAGAGACTGACATGAACCTTTTTTCTCCTTAGTGCATTAGACCTTGGTTGATGCAACAGGGGACATGCCCAACCTGCAGACTCCACGTTTTGCTACCAGAAGAATTTCCTGATCACCCCAGCCGGCACTTGCCCAAGATCTGATACAACAGGGTGACTGTGCCAGGGAAGTTCAATTTTCAGACTGCAGCATTTAGTTTTGCCTTTTATTTGGGCTGATGATAGTGTGAGTGATGTGAAGCAGTACGCTCTTCAGTATTATGCAAAATAAGCTAGCTAAACTCATCAAAGCTGCAGCCAAAGAGGAGAGGACACATCTTCAGAACTGTGAACTGAATTGAACAGGTTTAAAGAAGATAGAATTTTAAAAGTTACATTATATTTGCCGTTACCTTAGCAGGTATTTTCTTCCAACATAAAGATGATTACTGTTAGCATGTATACTAGGATCTTTTTTTGTCCTTATTCCACTCATCCTTTACTTTCTCCCAAATATACTAAACTTTAATTTCCTGAAATAAATGTAAACAAGAGTAGGAAAATTGCACAGATTTTAGTGTTCCTTTTAACTTTTAAAATTGATTATAAAAATATATATTATTTATTTACATTTTATCTCTATCTTCCCTATTCTTTTCTATTCTCTAAAATACGTACCTATGAATAGATTATGAGCTACTTGAGGGTGGGGTCCAAACAGTGGTGTTTTCAAGCTGGCTTATATTGGTTTATGAGAGACAACTGTTAGTTTCAGGAATTTTGTGAGCCAGTTATTCAACTTGTTGGTAGCTTGAAATCTGCCATAGTGGGAGTATTTTACACCATAGAAATCGGTAAATGCTGTAAGTAAGGGCTTATTTTCCCCTCAAGAGCTGGTTATTAAACATTTACCAGTATACCTCTGGGACCACGTCTGATGATTCTTACTGTTCTCAATGTCTTGCACAGTAGGTGCAACATAAATAGTCCCCAGAATTAGAAATCAGGAAGCAGTAAGAAAAGTTACTGTGCAAATTAAGTCATTTGCTCAATTGAATAACTTTGGTCATTTGTAAACATGCTCTTTGGACCCTCATCATTTATACTTTGGAGAGATTTTTTTTCTGCCTTAAAAGTTTCTAATTTTACTTTCTCATGCTGGGGGGTTACTGTTTGTGTATAGTTGCTTCTTATGACAGAGTTGACACCCACTGAGCTAAAGCTGCACATCTAGAGCTTGTCACTGAGAACTTTCATTCTTAGAGGTCAAAAACCTATTTTGAAATTAGTACTGTGTAAATTCTATAAGTGTTGTACATGTCTCTAGCTACAAAATTAAAAGAATTCAGTGACCTTGTTACACGGTTCATATTATTTTCCATAAATTAATGAAATTCATACTGTGAATAAGTGTTTCCTGACTCAGCAACTATTTTACCTGTATATTTCAGTGTAACTATATCTTGAATTTACTTTAAATCTCTATTTAAAATTATTTCTATAATTGTATGCTAAACGTTTTCTTCTCTAATGAGAATAGACTGGAGGAAATGGAGATGTGGAGGAAAATACCCCAAATGAAGGCAGTCATCTAGACATGTAAAGTGCCAAGAATGTCTTAGAATTGTACAATTCAGAACTTAAAGGGCCTTTAATAATTATCTTGTCTAACACCTCAAGGTCATGGTCATATAGCAAATTACCTTTAAAACAAATATTTTTTAGTGTATGTTTACAACTGTAATTTCACTTTCATGTGGGAAAGAATAAATGTTTCTTAATTGAATAACTGTTTTATCTGTGTATATTACTTTAACTGTGTCCTAAAGCTACTTGAAATCTCTATTTAAAACATCTATTTCTGTTTCATTGTGCTTAAACTTTTTCTTCTATTGTGAGAAAGGATGGGAAAATAGCCAAAAGGAAGGCAGTCATCTAGACTTGTAAAGTACCAAGTATACCTTAGAATCACAGAATGTCAGAGCTTATAGGGTCCTTAATGATCCTCTGATCTATTCCCTCATTTTACAGGAACATCTTGCCCTAGGTCATGTGGCTAAATAGTGGCTGAGCCAGTCCTGATACTTGAGAGACCTGATCCTCAGTAAGTCACATGCTTCCTCCACAAATTCAGGCTGCTAGGCTGTATTGGTGCTGAACTGCTGTTCTTGGCTCCAAGGAGGGGGCCAGAAGACTTAACAGGATAGCTGATATACAGTGAGAGTATAGTAGGACCATGCTCTTGAAAGTCATATCCAATTCTGCAGATGCTGAAGGTAATGGGATTTATTTTTCTTTTTGAAGTATAATTTAACAATAAAGACAACTGTAGTGGTCATTCTTCTATAAACAGTGATCACTCTCATGCCTGTAGCTGCTGAAGGATCCAGAACACCATACTACACAGAAATTCAGTGAGAGAAGTAGCAATATTTACATCAAAAACAATCTGTAAACATCCTGTACTATCACTGCAGCTGCCGTCAGATAATGTGTCTTGTAATGTTTTCCTTCATATTTATTGTCCATGTGTATAATAATATTTTCTAGCTTTTATGGGACACTTTCCTTGATCAAATGTTATTTTATTTGATTCACTAATAACTTTAATGTGGATACTCTCCTTTTTATTTTACAGATGATGAAACTGAGGCTCAAATAAGAGGGAAATAATTTGTCTGAGGTCATAGCTATGAAGTGGCATTCTGGGACCTGAATGCAGATCTTCTGTGCCTTAGCTGGTTTTCTCTTTCAGTACTTTATTGCTGCATCCCAATTTCAGATTGAATGTACGCACAAATATTATTTTAAATAATATTCTTCAAGATAAGAAAATGAAATGAATGGTAAACCTACTGATTGTTTTGGACTACGAACATGGTATTGAGTATATAATAAAATATATAATAATGATACAACATGGTAAGAAAAGTTTGACTTTTCCCTCAGATGTCTTGGTTTGCTTGGGTTGGTTCCAGTTAATGCCCATTGTCTTGACATATTATATTATTAATAGCGCTCCCTTTTACTCTCAACAGTGTCCTAATATGGATGATGAATTATATTTCATCGTTAATTTTTTACAAGATTCAAAATTTAGCAAAACTCCTCTGCATTTATAAAATGCTCCTGGAATACCTTATCATGTAGCCTGTCAGGTAAGACTCATCCACACACATAGCCTGTCAGGTAGGAAATCATCCACACACAGAGATGATATCAAAACCAGCAATCGTGAGGAGAGTACAAATGCAGGATATTGGAAATGCATTTGAAATTAAGAGACTTCCGGGGAAGACGGCAGAAGAGTAAGAAGTGGAGATCACCTTCCTCCCCACAGATATACGAGAAATACAGCTACACGTGGAACAACTCCTACAGAACACCTACTGAACGCTGGCAGAAGACCTCAGACCTCCCAAAAGGCAAGAAACTCCCCACGTACCTGGGTAGGGCAAAAGAAAAAAGAAGAAACAGAGACAAAAGGATAGGGACGGGACCTGCACCAGTGGGAGGGAGCCATGAAGGAGGAAAGGTTTCCACACACTAGGAAGCCCCTTCGCGGGCGGAGACTGTGGGTGGCGGAGGGGGAAGCTTCAGAGCCACGGAGGAGAGCACAGCAACGGGGGCAGAGGGCAAAGCGGAGAGATTTCCACACAGAAGATCAGTGCCAACCGGCACTCATCAGCCTGAGAGGCTTCTCTGCTCCCCTGCCGGGGCGGGCGGGGCTGGGAGCTGAGGCTCAGGCTTCGGTCAGAGCGCAGGGAGAGGATTGGGTCTGGCGGCATGAACACAGCCTGAAGGAGCTAACGCGCCACAGCTAGCCAGGAGGGAGTCCGGGAAAAAGTCTGGACCTGCCGAAGAGGCAAGAGACTTTTTCTTCCCTCTTTGTTTCCTGGTGTGAGGAGAGGGGATTAAGAGCACTGCTTAAAGGAGCTCCAGAGACAGGCGTGAGCTGCGGCTGAAAGCGCGGACCCCAGAAACAGGCGTGGGACGCTGGGGCTGCTGCTGCTGCCGCCAAGAGGCCTGTGTGCGAGCTCAGGTCACTGTCCACGCCCCCCTTCCAGGGAGCCTGTGCAGCCCGTCACTGCCGGGGTCCTGGGATCCAGGGACGGCTTCCCCGGGAGAGAGCATGGTGTGCCTCGGGCTGGTGCAACATCACGCTGGCCTCTGCTGCCTCAGGCTCGCCCCGCACTCTGTGCCCCTCCCTCCCCCCAGGCCTGAGTGAGCCAGAGTCCCTGAAGTGGCTGCTCCTTTAACCCTGTCCTTTCTGAGCGAAGAACAGACGCCCTCCTGCGACCTACACACAGAGGCGGGGCCAAATCCATAGCCGAGACCCAAGAGCTGTGAAAACAAGAGAAAGGGAAATCTCTCCCAGCAGCCTCAGAAGCAGCGGATTAAAGCTCCACAATCAACTTGATGTACCCTGCATCTGTGGAATACATGAATAGACAACGAATCACCTCAAATTGAGGAGCCATGTGGATGAAAGGCTCTTGGTGCTGCGGCCAGGAGTCAGTGCTGTGCCTCTGAGGTGGGAGAGCCAACTTCAGGACACTGGTCCACAAGAGACGTCCCAGCTCCACATAATATCAAACAGCGAAAATCTTCCAGAGATCTCCATCTCAACACCAGCACCCAGCTTCACTCAACGACCAGCAAGCTACAGTGCTGGACACCGTATGCCAAACAACTAGCAAGACAGGAACACAACACCACCCATTAGCAGAGAGGCTGCCTAAAATCATAAAAAGTCCACAGACACCCCAAAACACACCACCAGACGTGGACCTGCCCACCAGAAAGACAAGATCCAACCTCATCCACCAGAACACAGGTACTAGTCCCCTCCACCAGGAAGCCTACACAACCCACTGAAACAACCTTAGCCATTGGGGACAGACACCAAAAACAACGGGAACTATGAACCTGCAGCCTGAGAAAGGGAGACCCCAAACACAGTAAGATAAGCAAAATGAGAAGACAGAAAAACACACAGCAGGAGAAGGAGCAAGATAAAAACCCACCAGACCTAACAAATGAAGAGGAAATGGACAGTCTACCTGAAAAAGAATTCAGAATAATGATAGTAAAGATGATCCAAAATCTTGGAAACAGAATAGAAAAATGCAAGAAACAGTTAACAAGGACCTAAAAGAACTAAAGATGAATCAAGAAACAATTAGAAACACAATAAATGAAATTAAAAATACTCCAGATGGGATCAATAGCAGAATAACTGAGGCAGAAGAACGGATAAGTGAGGTGGAAGATAAAATAGTGGAAATAACTGCTGCAGAGCAGAAGAAAGAAAAAAAAATGAACTGAGGACAGTCTCAGAGACCTCTGGGACAACATTAAATGCACCAACATTCGAATTATAGGGGTTCCAGAAGAAGAGAAAAAGGGACTGAGAAAATATTTGAAGAGATTATAGTTGAAAACTTCCCTAATATGGGGAAGGAAATAGTTAATCAAGTCCAGGAGGCACAGAGCATCCCATACAGGATAAATCCAAGGAGAAATACGCCAAGACACATATTAATCAAACTGTCAAAAATTACACACAAACAAAACATTAAAAGCAGCAAGGGAAAAACAACAAATAACAAACAAGGGAATCCCCATAAGGTTAACAACTTATCTTTCAGGAGAAACTCTGCAAGCCAGAAGAGACTGGCAGAACATATTTAAAATGAAGGAGAAAAACCTGCAACCAACATTACTCTACCCAGCAAGGATCTCATTCAGATTTGATGGAGAAATTAAAACGTTTACAGACAAGCAAAAGCTGAGAGAGTTCAGCACCATCAAACCAGCTTTACAACAAATGCTAAAGGAACTTCTCTAGGCAAGAAACACAACAGAAGGAAAAGACCTACAATAACGAACCCAGAACAATTAAGTAAATGGGAATAGGAACATATATATCGATAATTACCTTAAATGTAAATGGACTAAATGCTCCCACCAAAAGACACAGATTGCTGAGTGGATACAAAAACAAGACCCATATATATGCTGTCTACAAGAGACCCACTTCAGACCTCGAGACACATACAGACAGAAAGTAAGGGGATGGAAAAAGATATTCCATGCAAATGGAAACCAAAAGAAAGCTGGAGTAGCAATTCTCATATCAAACAAAATAGACTTTAAAATAAAGACTACTAGAAGAGACAAAGAAGGACACTACATAATGATCAAGGGATCGATCCAACAAGAAAATATAACAATTATAAATATTTATGCACCCAGCATAGGAGCACCTCAATACATAAGGCAAATACTAACAGCCATAAAAGGGGAAATTGACAGTAACACATTCATAGTAGGGGACTTTAACACCCCACGTTCACCAATGGACAATCATCCAAAATGAAAATAAATAAGGAAACACAAGCTTTAAATGATACATTAAACAAGATGGACTTAATTGATATTTATAGGACATTCCATCCAAAAACAAGAGAATACACATTTTTCTCAAGTGCTCATGGAACATTCTCCAGTATAGATCATATCTTGGATCACAAATCAAGGCTTGGTAAATTTAAGAAAATTGAATTTGTATCAAGTATCTTTTCCAACCACAACTCTATGAGACTAGATATCAATTACAGGAAAAGATCTGTAAAAAATACAAACATATGGAGGCTAAACAATACACTACTTAATAACGGAGTGATCACTGAAGAAATCAAAGAGGAAATAAAAAAATACCTAGAAACAAATGACTATGGAGACACGATGACCCAAAACCTATGGGATGCAGCAAAAGCAGTTCAAAGAGGGAAATTTATAGCAATACAATCCGACCTTAAGAAAGAGGAAACATCTCGAATAAACAACCTAAACTTGCACCTAAAGCAACCAGAGAAAGAAGAACAAAAACACCCCAAAGTTAGCAGAAGGAAAGAAATCATAAAAATCAGATCAGAAATAAATGAAAAAGAAATGAAGGAAACGATAGCAAAGATCAATAAAACTAAAAGCTGGTTCTTTGAGAAGATAAACAAAATTGATAAACCATTAGCAAGACTCATCAAGAAAAACAGGGAGAAGACTCAAATCAACAGAATTAGAAATGAAAAAGGAGAAGTAACAACTGACACTGCAGAAATACAAAAGATCATGAGAGATTACTACAAGCAACTGTATGCCAATAAAATGGACAACCTGGAAGAAATGGACAAATTCTTAGAAATGCACAACCTGCCAAGACTGAATCAGGAAGAAATAGAAACTATGAACAGACCAATCACAAGCACTGAAATTGAAACTGTGATTAAAAATCTTCCAACAAACAAAAGCCCAGGACCAAATGGCTTCACAGGCAAATTCTATCAAACATTTAGAGAAGACCTAACACCTATCCTTCTCAAACTCTTCCAAAACATAGCAGAGGGAGGAACACTCCCAAACTCATTCTACGAGGCCACCATCACCTTGATACCAAAATCAGGCAAGGATGTCACAAAGAAAGAAAACTACAGGCCAATATCACTGATGAATATAGATGCAAAAATCCTCAACAAAATACTAGCAAACAGAATCCAACAGCACATTAAAAGGATCATACACCATGATCAAGTGGGGTTTATTCCAGGAATGCAAGGATTCTTCAATATACACAAATCAATCAACGTGATACACCATATTAACAAATTGAAGGAGAAAAACCATATGAGCATCTCAATAGATGCAGAGAAAGCTTTCGACAAAATTCAACACCCATTTATGATAAAAACCCTGCAGAAAGTAGGCGTAGAGGGATTTCTCCTCAACATAATAAAGGCTATATATGACAAACCCACAGCCAACATCGTCCTCAATGGTGAAAAACTGAAACCATTTCTACTAAGATCAGGAACAAGACAAGGTTGCCCACTCTCACCTGTTTTTTGTTTGTTTGTTTTTATTCAGCATAGTTTTAGGAGTCCTAGCCACAGCAATCAGAGAAGAAAAAGAAATGAAAGGAATCCAGACTGGAAAAGAAGTAAAACTATCACTGTTTGCAGATGGCATGATACTATACACAGAAAATCCTGAAGATGCTACAGAAAACTACTAGAGCTCATCAATGAATCTGGTTAAGTTGCAGGATACAAAATTAATATACAGAAACCTCTTGCATTTCTATACACTAACAATGAAAAATCAGAAAGTAATTAAGGAAACAATCTCATTTACCATCATGTCAAAAAGAATAAAATACCAAGGAATAAACCTACCTAAGGAGGCAAAAGCTGTGTACTCTGAAAACTATGAGATGATTATGAAAGAAATTGAAGATGACACAAACAGATGGAAAGATATACCATGTTCTTGAATTGGAAAATTGATATTGTCAAAATGATTATACTACCCAAGGCAATCTACAGATTCAATGCAATCCCTATTAAGTTACCAGTGGCATTTTTCAAAGAACTAGAACTAAAAAAATTTTAATTTCTATGGAAACACAAAAGCTCTCTAATAGCCAAAGCAATCCTGAGAAAGAAAAATGGAGCTGGAGGAATCAGGCTCCCTGACTTCAGACTATACCAGAAAGCTACAGTAATCAAAACAATATGGTACTGGCACAAAAACAGAAATATAGATCAATGCACAAAAACAGAAATATAGATCAGTGGAACAGGATGGAAATCCCAGAAATAATCCCACACACCTATGGTGAATTAACTTAGGACAAAAGATGGCAAGAATATACAATGAAGAAAAGACAGTCTCTTCAATAAGTGGTGCTGGGAAAACTGGACAGCTACATGTAAAAGAATGAAACTACAACATTCTCTAACACCATACACAAAAATAAACTCAAAATGGATTAAAGACCTACATGTAAGACCAGATATTATAAAACTCTTAGAGGAAAACATAGGCAAAACACTCTGACATAAATTGCAGCAGGATCTTTTTGGATCTACCACCTAGAGTAATGAAAATAAAGACAAAAATAAACAAATGGGACCTAATTAAACTCAAAAGCTTTTGCACAGCAGAGGAAACCATAAACAAAATGAAAAGACAACCCACAGAATGGGAGAAAATATCTGCAAATGAAGTGACTGACAAGGGATTAATCTCCAAAATATACAAAAAGCTCATGCAGCTCAATATCGAAAAACAAACAACCCAATCAAATAATGGGCAGAAGATCTAAATAGACATTTCTCTGAAGAAGACACAGACGGCCAAAAAGCACATGAAGAAATGCTCTACATCGCTAATAGAGAAATCAAAACTGCAATGAGGTATCACCTCACACCAGTCAGAATAGCCATCATCAAATGTCTACAAACAATAAATGCTGGAGGGGGTGTGGAGAAAAGGGAACCTTCCTACACTGTTGCTGGGAATGTAAATTGGTACAACCATTTATGGAGAACAGTGTGGAGCTTTCTTAAAAAACTAAAAATAGAACTACCATATGATCCAGCAATCCCACTCTTGGGCATATATCCAGAGAAAACCATAATTCAAAAAGAGACATGCACTCCAATATTCATTTACTTAGCCATAAAAAAAGAATGAAATAATGCCATCTGCAGCAACATGATTGGACCTAGAGATTATCATACTAGGTAAAGTAAGTCAAACAGAGAAAGATAAATATCATATGATATCACTTAGATGTAGAATCTAAAAAAGTGATACAAATGAACTTATTTATAAAACAGAAACAGACTGAAAGACTTCAAAAACAAACTTATGGTTACCAAAGAGGAAGGGGGTGGGGAGGGATAAACTAGGAGTTTGGGATTAACATATACACACTACTATATATAAAATAAATAATCCACAAGGATTTACTGTATAGCACAGGGAACTCTACTCAGTAATCTGTAATTACGTATATGGGAAAAGAATCTGAAAAAGAATGGATATACGTATATGTATAACTGAATCACTTTGCTGTATACCTGAAACTAATACAACATTTTAAGTCAACTATAATATAAAATAAAAATTAAATTAAAAAAAGTGATCAGGAACTAACAAAATAATAAAACAACAAAATTTAACAAATCTCTGCATTTATAAAATGCTTCTGGAATACCTCATCACATAGCCTCTCATGTAAGAATTCTAGGACTGCAGTAGCTGAGGAATATCTGGTTTATAGCCAGATAAAAATAACAAAGGAATACTAATTTATTATAAAACTATATGGTTTCTGATTTTCTTGAGTAGGCAGTTTTTAGAGCTAATGGACTATTGATCTTAAATATGAATCTTGGCCATGTCACATTTACCCGGTGTGTTCATAAAAATGCATATTCCAAGAGGCCACCTGGGAATCTGTTTGGAATGAGTACCTAGTTGTTCTGAAGCACACAAAATATTGAAAACCATTGGTGTAGAAAAAAGTGGCTTTTTCAGGCAGATCTAGATTTGAACTTTTGAATTCCATCTGGCATGTTGTGTCATCATAAACAAATTATTTAAATTTTTTTCAACCAAATACTCTGTAAAATGGGGGAAAGACTACTTGTCTGACAGAGTTATTGTTGGTAAATATCTGTATTAGTCTTTGTTCTCACAGTAACAAGCCTTCTATTAGTCACTCAACCTGTTTGAATTTACTCCTTGATGAAAAATTCTTAAAAGTTTTTTTTTATCTTCAACTATCCTTATTAAAATGAAGGGAGGAAAGAATAGAACCATTAGTCCCACTTCCAGTTTTACATGGCCCCATAATGTTGAGTAGTAAATCTATTGCATAAAATACCACATCTCCCTAACATTTGATTGATCCACTTGAACTACATAAACTTTAATAATCCCTAATTCTGCCTAGCAAGATTGGTAACTGACAATGATCTAAAAGACTGAAAGTTTTGAAGGTATGTAGGGAAGATTTCATCTCCATTTGGACATTATAAACAGTTATAAACATTATATAAACATAACAGTAATTTAAAAATTGGAAATATCATTCTCAATTCCTTGCTCTAATAAATCTACTGTTATTGAACTTTAATTCTTTCTATTTCTGATACACATGCAAATGGCTACTGAGGTACAATTGTAGCATCAGTACAGTTTCTTAATATTTTTGTCATTTGTCATAGTAAGAAAAAGCCTTTCTGGGGTAACTGCCTGAAATTATAAAAAGAAAACATATTACTATCAAGCCAATTGAAGGGAAAATGGAATAGTAAAAAAAAATAGTTGATTAAGCCAGAAGGCAAGAAAGAAACAAAAGAGAAACAGCACAAAAGACAAATATGAAAACATAGAAATATAGTAGATTTAAATGGCAAATATATTAGTAGTTACATTACATAACTGACTGAAATTTTCTACATGAAAGACAAGAATTGCAAGCTCAGATACAAAAAATAAATGAAAGGAATAAATAAAAACAACAATGATTTTTTATATTGAAGGGAAACACCTTAAAGGTAAGAACACAGAAGTGTTGAAATTAAAAGTATGTAAAAAGTAATATGCAAACACTAAGCCAAATAAACTTGGTATAGCTATATTAATATCAGATCAAAGAGACATGAAGGCAAAAATTATTACTAGGGTTACTGAGAGAGTGATAAAGGGCTCATTTCAAGGGAGATATTTACAAAAATCCTCAATTGGGGGATATTTTGTAACAAAGCCTTTGTAAAACTGAAATAAGTAAAAAGAGAAAGAGATGAATCCATAATCATTGTGGGATATTTCATATACCTGTCTCAATAAGTGATGGAAAAAGCAGACCTTGACATTAATAGAATACTGCTTTCAGCAACTGCAGATTACATGTTCTTTTCAGCTACATTCGGAAGGCTGACCAAAGCAGACCATATGCTGTGCCACAAAGCAATTGTCAACAACTTTCAAAGGGTAGGAATAACACATGGTATATTCTCTGACCATAGAATTAAACTAGAAATCAATATCAAAAGTAAACATAAGGACTTCCAGTTTCTAGTCCAACATGGGAAGAGCTTGGAATTCATCACTCCCAACTGGATAATAAGAAAAAAGCTGAACAAACTGAAAATCAACAACTCTTCTTGAATCTGTCAAAGAATTGAAGTCAAAGGGCAAATAGCTGCTCTGAAAATGGGGGGAGGAGAATACAGAGAATCACAGCTTACTTGGAATAGAAGACTCTGCTGGAGCCAGTAACTAGTAAAAACACTTAAAAGGCGATTGACTAATTGTTGGAGACTGAGTGTGGACTAGCTTGAGAATAAGCCCCCTGCACTCAGCCTAAAGGAAGGCCTCACCCCAGTTTTGTGAGTTTTACCTCCAAGAGCCCCACCAGGTTGTCAGTGTGAAGATAAGAGAAAAATCCCCATGTGCCTCTTAATTAAGACACAAAAAGGTCTAACCATGAAAGAGTGGATTAATAATCTATATTTCATTACAACTAAGATTTTACCTCTACCTCTATCTTGCCCCTCTCCTCTTCCCTCTCCCCACTGGTAACCACGAATTTGTTTTCTTTATATGTGAGTCTGTTTCTGTTTTGTTATATTCGTTTTATTTTTTAGATTCCACATAAGTGATAACATATAGTATTTGTCTTTCTCTGACTTATTTCACTAAACATTATACCCTCCAGGTCCATCCATGTTGTTGCAAAAGGCAAAATTTCATTCTTTTTTTATTGTTGAGTAGTATTTCATTGTATGCATATATACCACATCTTCTTTATCCATTCCTCTGTTGATGGACATTTAGGTTGCATCCACATCTTGCCTATTGTAAATAGTGCTACAATAAACATTGGGGTGCATGTATATTTTAGAATTATGGTTTTCTCTGGATATATGTCCAGGAGTGGGATTGCTGAATCATATGGTAGTTGTATTTTTAAGTTCCATGAGGAACCTCCATACTGTTTTCCATGGCAGTTGCAAAAATTTACATTCCCACCAGCAGTGTACTAGGGTTCCCTTTTCATCATATCTTCTCCAACATTTGTGGTCTTTTTGATGATAGCCATTCTGACAGGTGTAAAGTGATTATTGTGGTGTTGATTTGCATGTCTCTGATGACTAGCGATGTTGAGCATCTTTTCATGTGCCTGTTGGTCATCTGTATGTCTTCTTTGTAAAATGTCTATTCAGGTCTTCTGTACATTTTTTTCTGTCCATTTTTTAATTGGGCTGTTTGTTGTTTTTATTGTTGTTTGATATTGAGTTGTATGAGCTGTTTATTTTGGATATTAACCCTGTATCGGTCATATCATTTGCAAATATTTTCTCCCATTCAGTAGATTGTCTTCATTTTGTTGATGGTTTCCTTTGCTGTGCAAAAGCTTTTAAATTTAATTAGGTCCCATGTGTTTATTTTTGCTTTTGTTTCCTTTGCCTTAGGAGATAGATCCAAAAAAATATTGCTATGATTTATGTCAAAGAGTGTTCTGCCTATGTTTTCTTCTAGGAGTTTATGGTTTCCAGTCTTACATTTATGTCTTTAATCCATTTTGAGTTTATTTTTGTATATGATGTGAGAAAATATTATAATTGCATTCTTTTATATGTAGCTGTCCAGTTTTCCCAGCACCACTTATTGGAGAGAATATATTTTCTCCATTGTATATTCTTGCCTCCTTTGCTACATATTTATTGACCATAAAGGCATAGGTTTATTTCACATAGCTCTCTATTCTGTTCCACTGAGCTATGTGTCTATTTTTGTGCTGTTTTGCTTACTAGCACACGTCTGAAGTCAGGGAGCGTGATACCTCCAGCTGTGTTCTTTTTTCTCAAGTTTGCTTTGGCTATTAGGGGTCTTTTGTGGTTTAGGGTTGTTTGTTGTAGTTCTGTGAAAAATGTCATGAGTATTTTCATAGGGATTGCATTAAATCTGTAGAGTGCTTTTGGTAGTATGGACATTTTAACAATATTAATTCTTCCAATCTATGAACATGGGATATCTTTCCATTTAAATGAATAATCTTCAGTTTCCTTCGTCAGTGTTTTATAGTTTTCAGAGTATAGGTCTTTCACCTCCTTGGTTAAATTTATTCCTAGGTGTTTTATTCTTTGATGCTATTTTAAATGGGATTGTTTTCTTGCTTTCTCCTTCCAACAGTTCATTATTAGTGCATAGAAAAGCAACAGATTTCTGTATATTAATCTTGTGTCCTGCAACTTTGTTGAGTTCATTTATTAGTTCTAATAGTATTTTTGGTGAGGACTTTAGGGTTTTCTATATAGAGTATCATGTCATCTGCAAAGAGTGACAGTTTTACCTCTTCCTTTCCAATTTGGATGGATAAAAGTTTCTTTTTCTTGTCTGATTACTGTGGCTAGGATTTCCAATACCATGTTAAATAAAAATGGCAAGAGTGTGCATCTTGTCTTGTTCCTGATTTTAGAGGAAAAGTTTTCAACTTTTCACCATTGAGTATGATGTTAGCTCTGGGTTTGTGATATATAGACTCTATTATGTTGAGATATGTTCCCTCTATATCCACTTTGATGAGAGTTTTTATCATGAATGGATGTTGAATTTTGTCAAATGCTTTTTCTGCATGTATTGAGATGATCATATGATTTTTATATTTACTTTTGTTATGTGGTGCATCACAGTAGTTGATTTGTGGATACTGAACCACCCTTACATCCCTGGAATAAATCCCACTTGACTGTGCTGTATGATCCTTTTGATGTGTTGTTGAATTTGGTTTGCTAATATTTTGTTGAGGATTTTTGCAGCTATATTCATCAGAGATATTAGTCTATAATTTTCTCCTTTTTTGTAGTGTCTTTTTCTAGCTCAGTATCAGGGTAGTGGGGGCCTCACAGAATGAATTGGGAAGTGTTCCTTCTTCAATTTTTTAGAATAGCTTGAGAAGAATGGGTATTAGCTCATCTTTATATACTTGGTAGAATTTCCCTGTGAAGCTGTCCAGTGCTGGGCTTTTGTTTACTGGCATTCCTAATTCAGTTTCACTACTAGTGATCAGTCTGTTCAGACTGTCTATTTCTTCCTGATTCAGTCTTGGGAGATTATATGTTTCCAGAAATTTATCCATTTCTTCTAGGTTGTCCAATTTGTTGGCATATAACTGTTTGTAGTATTCTCTTATGATTTTTTTATATCTGTCAAATTGGTTATAATTTCTCCTCTTTCATTTCTTATTTTGTTTATTTGTGTCCTTTTTTTCTTGATGAGCCTAACTAAATGCTTATGAATTTTGCTTATCTTTTCAAAAAATTAGCTCTTGCTTTCAGTTATCTTTTCTATATTTTTCTCTCTTTTTTTGGTTTCTAATTATTTCCTCTCTGATTTTTATTATTTCCTTCCTTCTGCTGACTTTGGGCTTTGCTTGTTTTTCATTTTCCAATAACATTAGATGTTAGGTTAGGTTGCTTATTTGAGATTTTTCTTGTTTCTTGAAGTAAGCCTGTATTGCCATTAAATTCCCTCTTAGAACTGCTTTTGCTGCATCCCATAGAACAGAAAGTTCTGTTTTTCATTTCATTTGTCTCGAGGTATTTTCTGATTTCCTCTTTATTTCTTCATTGACCTATGACCCATTGCTTTTTTAAAATAGCTTGTTGTTTAGTCTCCACATGTTTGTGTTTTTCTCGTTTTTCTTCCTGTAATTGATTTGTAGTTTCATACCATTGTGGTCAGAAAAAATGCTTGATGTAATTTCTATCCTCTTAAATTTGTTGAGACTTGTTTTGTGGCCTAGCATATGATCTATCCTGGAGAATGTTCCATGCACATTTGAAAAGAATGTATATTCTGCTGTTTTTGGATGGAATGTCCTGTAGCTATTTATTAAGTCCAACTGTTCTAAGGTTGCATTTAAGACTACTGTTTCCTTATTGATTTTCTGTCTGGATGCTCTGTCCATTGATGTAAGTGGGGTGTTAAAGTCTCCTACTGTAATTGTATTATGGTCAATTTATCTCTTTATCTGTTAATATTTGCTTTATATATTTAGGTGCTCCTATATTAGGTACATATATTAATGAATGTTATATCTTCTTCTTGTATTGATCCCTTCATCATTATATAATTCCATTCTTGTTTTTTGTTATAGACTTTGTTTTAAAGATTATTTTCTCTGATAGGAGTATTGCTACCACAGCTTTCTTGTTGATTCCATTTGCATGAAATATCTTTTTTCATCCCCTTTACTTTGAGTCTGTATGCCTTTAGCACTGACATGAGTCTCATAAACAGCTTATAAGTGGGTCTTGTTTCTTATCCAAATCATCCTTGTGTCTTCTTTTTGGAGCATTTGGTCCACTGACATTTAAAATGATTGTTGATAGGAATGTAGTTATTACCATTTTGTTACCTTTTTGTAATCCTTCTAGTTTTTCTTCTTTTAGTTTCTTCCCTTATGGTTTGATGATTTTCTTTAGTGCTATCCTTAGGTTCCTTTCTTTCTAGTTTTTGTGTATCTATTGTAGGTTTTTGATTTGTGATTACCATGAGGTACATATATGTTGACCCTGACTATATCTACCTGTTTTAAACTGAAAGCTATTTAAGTTGAAACACATTCTAAAATATCTACTTTTATTTTACTCCCCTCCCCCACATTTTGTGTTTTTGGTGTTATATTTTACATCTTTGTATATATTTCTTTACTGTTTATTTTAGTTATACTTGATTTAAAAATTTTTGTCTTTTAAATCTTCATACTAGCCTTTACTATGTATTTACCTTTAGTAGTGGGATTTTTCCTTTCCTATAAATTCTTCTGCTTGTAGTCTTTTCTCTTCCACCTAGAGAAGACATTTTAACATTTCCTTTTAGGGTTGGTTTGGTATTGATGAACTCTTAGATTTTGCTTGTCTGAGAAGTTCTTTATCTCTCCTTCAATTCTGAATGATAATCTTACTGAATATCTGAGGTTGTAGGTTTTCCCTTTCAATATTTTAAATATATCATGCCACTCCCTCTGGTCTGCAAAGTTTCTACAGAAAAATCAGCTGATAGCCTTATGGGGGTTCTCTTGTATGTAACTCTTTGTTTTTCTCTTGCTTTAGAATTCTCTCTTTAACTTTTACCATTTTAATTATGATACATCTTGGTGTTGGTCTCTATGGGTTCATCTTGTTTGGGACTCTCTGTGATTCCTGTACCTGGATATCTGTTTCCTTCTTCAGGTTCGGGAAATTTTCAGCCATAATTTCATCATATACGTTTTTGACCCCTCTCCCTTTTCTCCTTCTGGGACCCCTATAATGAGAATGTTAGTATGCTTGATGTTTTCCCAGATTTCCCTTAAACTGTCTCTTTTTTTGTTGTTTTTCTTTTTGCTGTTCTGCATGAGTGATACTATTCTATCTTCCAGATCACTTATGCATTCTTCTTCCAGATCACTTATGCTTTCTTCTGTATCGCTTCATCTGCTGTTAATTCCTTCTAGTGTGTTTTTTTTTAATTTCTGTTATTGTATTCTGCAGCTCTGACTTCCATTCTTTTTAATATTTTCTAGTTCCTTGTTAAAATTATCACTGTGTTCATCTATTCTTTTCTCTAGTTCAGTTAGCATTATTATTACTAATGCTTTGACCTCTTTATCTATTAAATTGTTTATCTCTGTTTCAAGGGGTCTTTTCTTGTTCTTTCATTTGGAACAAATTCCTCTGTCTTCTCATTTTGCTTAACTTTTTCTGTCTCTATGAAATTGGGTGAAATAGTTACCTATCCCAGTCATAAAGGCATGACCTTGTGCGGGAGCATCCCTGTGGAGTCTGTGTGTGTCCGTGACTTGGTGGAAAAGCTTGATCTGAAGTGTGCAGGGGTCATTTCTTCTCCCAGGTAGATGCTATTACCTTGGTGGGAAGTGAGGCTGGAGATGGAGGGGCCAGAGCCAGAGCCAGGTATGAGCCAGGGCTTCTTCCATGCTCAGTGGCTGTCACCACCCTACTGGGGCCAGGAGTAGGTGCCAAGGTGCTAGAGCAGAAACCCTGATGATTGGCTCCAAGCTCTTTCCATTCCCTCTAAGTGTGTGGTCTCTTCACTCCTAGCAATGATACCTTCACCCCAGAGGGGAGCAGTACTGGAGCAAGAGGGGCCAGAGCGGGTTCCCAGTGAGGGCTGGGATGTGCACTGGTGTGGTCCCAGAAAACAATTCAGAGCTCAAAACAGTTCCCAATCCACGCCTCTGCCAGCACTGGTAATGCCTGCCCTTGCTCCATTCAGTTGAAGTGTCAGGTCCTAACCAGCTCTGTCCCCCACAGTTGCACACTCTCCTTGGCAATGACAGTCTTCACCCTAGGAGGGAGTTGTGCTGGAGCCAGAGGGGCCAGAGTGGGCACTTGGCTCATGTCAGGGTACACACTGGGACAGTCCTGGCATACCAGTGAGAGCTCCAGCCTGATCCCCGTCTGCTGCCTCTATGGAAACCAGTAATGGCTGCCCTCTCCCTCTTCAGATGCAGTGCTGGGTCCTAGTTGGCTCCCCCTCTCAATCACGCACCCTCTTCAGCAATCGTAGTCTTTGCCTTAGTGTGGAGCTGCACTGGAGCTAGAAGTGCCACAGTAGGTGCTTGGCATGGGCTCAGGCATTCACTGGAGTGGTCATTGGAAACTGGCCAGAGTCCTGGGCAATTTCAATCTTCTTTCTCTGCCTTGTTCCCAGGAGTAGTAGGCAAGTGTGTGCCTGCTCAGCACAAGCAGAGTCTAGGTTTCTCTCAGCCCTCTGGTTAGTCCCACTGGTTTTTAAACCAGCTGAGGGGACTCATCTTCCAGTGTCACACTTCAGGGCTGGGGTGCCCAATATGTGGTTTGTGTAATCCCCCTCCTCTTATATGTCCCCTCCTAGGGGCACAGATCTCAACCTGATCACTTTTCTTCCCTTACTCCATGTGGATCTTTCTTTACAGACTTGGTTGTATAAGACTCTGCCAGTCTCCTGTCTGTTTTCAGTGAGAGCTGCTCCACATGTAGATGTATTTTTGATGTGTTTGTGTAGGGAGGTGAGCTCAGCATCCTCCTACTCTGCCATCTTGATATCCCGACATAACCACTTTGTAAAACTGATTTGCAAGATCTATCAAAGCTAAGAAATGACCTACTCTATAATAGATAGACACAATATAAATATGTACAAATGTACATCAAAATACATGTGTAGGTATGTCCATAACAATATTATTCACAATAGCTATAAACTGGACATAACCCATCAACAACAGGATGGATAAATCATAGATTCTTACAGTAGAGTACTATAAATCAATTAAAAAGAACTACTTCCTCCCACAACAATAGGGATAAACCATGTAGACATAATTTTGAATAAATTAAATACAGATAAAAATGAATACATACTGAATGACTACCTTTAAACAAAATCCAAAAGAGAAGATAAACTATATCTGATAGAAAGGGCATGTCTGGGGATGGGCATTAAGAAAGAGTCTGAAATTTATGTAGTGATCTATGTATCTTGAACTGTATGTCATGTACTTTGCAATACTTATGTCATATTTCAATAAAAACTAAGGCAAAAAATGAGAATGGCATAAAGCTACAACACAGAAAAACAGAAGGAAAAAAACATTCATAATTCACCCAGTCATGACTGTTAACATTTTTATTTATAGTAGTTTGTGCTTAAAAATTATTTTAAACTAAGGAATATGATTTATCTGGCATAGTCTTTGAATGAGATATGCCTCTTCCAGGGTGTTTTCTATCCCAGCTCATGCACATACTGCTCACAAGCCCACACAGTTTACCTTCCAATTTCCAGATATCAATATACAACAGAATTCTTTCATTAAAGACTCTGATACTTCTGACACAGGTTATCTAGCCTCTACTCAGGCACTTCTAGTAAAAGGGGACTTTCTACCTCAAAGGACAGCATTCTCCATGGTTGTATAATTCTAATCATTGAAAAGTCTTTCTTTATCTCAAGCCCAAGACAGCCATGTAACTTTCACAGATTGTTGGTACTATCCTATTTCTTATTTATGAGAGTATATAAAAGAGAACTTCAACTCCTTCCACAGGACAGTTTTTTGTTATCAACTGTGATAAGATAGCTATTATGAACCCTTTTCTACATCCTCTCTTCTACATAATAAGGATCTTCAGTTCTATTACTCATCCATATATGACATGATTTCAAGGCTCCTAACAATCCTGGTTCTCCTGTTGGTACCAATAAAATGTGATACTTCATCACTTGCTTCCTACTCCCATTCATAACCAAATTGGAGACATCCACTCTTAGTCACCACATCAATACCTTCTTCCATTAAGTTCTTTAGAACACTTATTATTTTGGATTTCTGAGGTTATTTAATCCTGATACTCCAATCCCTAGGGCATGTTTTAAATGTGTTTTAATTCAGTCATTGCCTCCAGGATCTTGCTCCATCAATTTTCTACTCACACCAAAAGAGGTATATTAAACTGCTGGGTCATAAGAGAAGAATAGATAATCTCCAAGACCACTGTATCACATATAAAATACTCTATATATTTGGACATAGCATGCAATAATTGAGATGGGCTAATTCTCAAAGCTTTCTGACTTTGTGACAAATGGACAAATTAAGAAGATGAAGAGAGATAGGATTGGGCAGGACTAGAACTGGAGATTTTGACCTTACTATGAAGTTGGATCCAGGCTTACAGGACCTTTAACTCTTTATCCAGTAATGCTAAGATTTAAGCATGAGAAAATAGAAGTTTACACAAGAAATTTATATAGAATAAGTAGTCTCATTAGTAGGTGTAATGGTTAATTTTATGTGTCAACTTGGCTAGGATGCAGTACCCAGATATTTGGTCAAACACTAGCCTAGATGTTGGTGTGAAGGTACCTTGATGAGGTTAATATTTAAGTCAATAAACTTTGACTAAAGCAGATTAACCCAAGTGAGTGAGCATAATCTAATCAAGTGAAGCCCTTAGAAAAAAGACTGACTCTCTTGAGGAAGAGGAAATTCTGCTTGCAGTCTTCCTTTGGACTTGAACTGAAACATCAACTTTTCCCTGGGTCTCCAGCCTGTCAGCCTACTATGCAGATTTTGGACCTCCCAGCCTTTACAGTCATGAGAGGCATGAGCCAATTTACTAAAATCTCTCTCTCTCTCAAACCCACACACACGTGTGTGCACATACAGACACTCACTCACTCACCCTATTAGGTCTATTTCTCTGGAGAACACTGACTAATACAGTAGGAAAGAGAAAACTTTCTCAAAAACTGTGCAAAGTGAACATCTGCTTCCAGCCAAGATGGAAGACTGGATTTATCCTCTTGTCCAATAAAACTAAATATATATTTAACAACAGTACTTAAGACATCAAACAATGAAAGACAGTGATTGCTGAAATATGGCCAACAAATAATGTAAATTCTATAATTTCCCTATCTTACTGCCTAAAAAGAGTTTCAATTCTATGCTCTGGGGAAGGGAAGCCTAGATACAGCCTGGCAAACTCCCTGATTGAGGGGATAGAGCTGGGAGTCCATTGCAGCATAGGCAGCTGGATCCTGCAGATTAGAATGCTGGAGAGGTAAGAGATACACTGGGAGAGGATTCCAGAGGTCTACAGAGGGTTCTTATTGAGAATTCAGTTGAATAACAGTTTATGCATCTGAGGAAATAATGCAAAACTAGAGGGAAAAAAACTGAAAAAATTAAGTGGAATAATCAGCAAGGCCAATACAGGGCTTGGAATAGTGCCTTTTCACACCATCTTGAGTAGAGGAATACACAATTCAGAGGGCATGGGTAAAACTACTCAGATTGGTTTCACCTCAGGAGTGTGTTAAATTACAAAACCAGACCATATTCTTGGCCATAAAACAAGTTCTCAAAGAGAATTCAAGTTATACAAAGTATGCTTTATGATCACAATGAAATTAAATTGGAAATCCATAACAGAGAGATATCAGGAAAACCTCAAATATTTAGAAACTAAATGGGTTTAGTCACCCATAGGTCAACCAAAAAAGGGAGACAAAAAATACAGAGTAGTTTGTACTGAATAAAAATAAAAATACAGCATATAAAAATTAGTGAAATGTTGAAATACTGATGCTAAGTACTAATTCAGTGCTCAGAGGGAAATTTAGAGCACTAAAGGCTTATAATAGAAGAATGGTATCCAGTCAATGATCTCAGCCTCTACCTTAAAAAATTAGAAAGAGAAGAGCAAACAAATCTAAAATAATAAGGAAAAAGGAAATAATAATTACAATGGAGAGAGGGATCAAGATGGCAGTAAGAGGAGGTGAAGGTCACCTCCCTCTCACAAACACAGAAAAAATACATCTACATGTGGAAAAATTTTCATGGAAAACTAACTGGAAACTGGCAGAAGAACTATACAACCAAGGTTGCAAGGAAGATTTCCACATAATTGAGTAGGATGGAAAGAAAAGCATCAGGTGAGGACCTGCACCCCTGGGAGGAGATTAAGAGGAAAAGGGAGATCACACGGGAGGACATTCACACTGGGCATTGAATGAGTTGAGTCACAGACTGGACATCCCAGTCCTGGGTTCCTGTGAGGAGGAGATAAGCCCCCTTTGCTGCTTGGAGAACTGCTGGGACAGATAGAAAGGCTGGAGAAGCCTAGATTCCACTCATGAGGGGTACACAGGTGCTGGCTTGACACCAGACAGGGCAGAGAGAGGTCTGCCCAAGAGGTCACTGCCTTGCCATGTTCCCCAATCTGAGCTGAGTGAACACCCTGGCCCCACTCATTCCATGTCATAGCTTGGCACTGGATCTAGGGCAGACAGTTCCTGGGAAAAGACTCAATCTAGGGAAACAGAGGTGACCCAGGGGCCTGGACTATGGTTCAACTGGGGCAGAGGCAGCCATTTTTGGTGCTTACTCAAACAACACCCCAGAAATAGCCCAGACTTTTGATGGCCGCCCAGCTGCTTCAATTCCTGCAAGCACAATGCCAAGATCCCCAGTGTCAGGCAAGAAAACGCTCCAGCCCTGCTCACTCCACACCATGACCTTGCACTAGATCTGGGATAACCACAATAGGGAAAGAGATGCAACTCTGGGCTTCGTCTGAGCAGAGCCACAGATGCCTACACAGGCAGCACATCAGACCTCTGTAGGCACATGAGCCACACTTACTAAGTACTCTTCTCCTTTGAGGCAAAGGCCCCAGTGTGGAGAGAAGTAAAAACACACACTTAAAGGGAACATAGCCAGCTCAAGCCCAACCCTTAGGGCATCTGTTCCAACAACTTAGGAGAAGACCCCACCCATAAAAGGGCAGCAACTGCCACTGAGTAGAGGAGAAGTCTCACCTCACACTCCTCGAATTCTCTACATCCTCCAACACCAACCACACCTACTATTGATTGAGGTGATAGTGGCCAGCACACTGTGAGAAAATATGGGGCTGGCATTCACATCAAATCCAGCACCAAATACACTGGGCATACACTGCCTACATAGGGATGCTCTCACAGAAAAACATTCTTTCAAGAGCACAATAGATAACTGTTTTACCTAAATTCATAGAGACAGAAAAAGTTAAGTAAAATGAAAAGGCAGAGGAACTACTCCCAGTTGAAAGAGCAAAAGAAAAGCCATAAAAAAATAAATAATGAAACAGAGATAATCTGTCTGTCAGACAATGATTTCAATAAGTTGGTAATAAAAACACTAACCTAATTAAGAAAGAAAATCAGTCTAAGCACAGATCATTTTAACACAGAACTAGAAACTATAAAGAGGACCCAATCAAAATAGATAATCCAATTTCTGAGATAAAAAGCACTCTAGAAGCAATGAAAGCAGACTAAATGACACAGAAGAACACATAAGTGATCTGGAAGACAGAATAATGGAAATGATCCAATCAGAACAGCAGACAGAATGACATGAAAAAAAAATGAAAGCAACATACAAGATCTATGTGATAATATAAAACATGGCAACATCATCTTTATAGGGGTTCTAGAAGGAGAAGAGAGAGACAAGGGGATCAAAGTATATTTGAAGAAATTATGGCTGGAAACTTCCCAAACCTAAAGAAGGAAATAGATATTCAGGCACAGGAAGCACAAAAGTTCCCAAACAAGATGAATCCAAACAGACCAACACCAAGAAATATCAAAATTAAAATGGTAAAAGTTAACAATAAAGAGAGAATTATAAAGGCAGCAAAAGAAAAATAGTCATATACAATGGAACCCCCATAATGCTATCAGCTGATTTCTCTGCAGAACCTTTGCAGGCCAGATGGGAGTGGCATGATATATTCAAAGTACCGAAAGGGAAAAACCTGCAACCTAGGATGATCTACCCAGCAAGGTTATCATTTAGAATAGGCGAGATAAAGAATTTCTCAACAAAAACTAAAAGAATTCAACAACACTAAAACTACCCTAAAAGAAATGTTGAAGGCTCTACTCTAAATGGAAAAGAAGTAAGAATCTATAGTAAAAGGAAAATCCTAATAGGAAAAAAAAAATCCCAATAGGAAAGGCAAATATATAGTAAGAATTAAAGATGACTTATATAAGCCAGTATGTAGATTAAAAACAAACAAAAAAATGTAAAAGCAACCATAACTACAGTAAACAGTAAAGCGATAAGCATGAAAATGTAATATATGACATTGAAAACACAAAATGTGGGAGAGGGGAGTAAAAATGTAGATCTTTTAGAATGGTTTTGAACTTAATGATTATCAGTTTAAAACAAGTAGATATAATTATGGGTCAACATATGTGAATCCCATGGAAACCACAAATCAAAAGCCTATGAAAGATACACAGAAGTAAAAAGATAGGAACTCAGAATACTACAAAAGAAAATCATCAAGCCACAATGGGAAAAGAAAAAAAGAAGAAGAAATGAGCAAAGGAGAACTACAAAAACAACTGGAAAACAAGGAATAAAATGGCAGTAAGTATATACCTGTTGATAGTTGCTCTAAATATCAATGGACTAAATGCTCCAATCAAAAGACATAGGGTGACTAATTGGATTAAAAAAACAAGAACCTTCAATATACTGTATATGATAGACTCACTTCAGGGTGAAAAGTGCACAGACTGAAAGTGAGGGGGTGAAAAATGATATCATGTAAATGGTATTGACAAACCTGGAGTAGCAACAGTAATCTTTAAAACAAGGTCTATAATGAAAGACAAAGAAGGGCATTATGTAATGATAAAGGGATCAATACAAGAGGAGGATTTTATACTTGTTAGCATATCACACCCAATACAGGAGCACCTAAAATGTAAAGCAACTACTAACAGACATGAAGGGAGAACTTGACAATAATACAATAAGGGTAGGGGCCTTAAACACCCCACTTATATCAATGGACAGATCATCCAGACAGAAAATCAATAAGGCAACAGAGGTCCTAAATGACACAGTGGACCAGTTGGACTTAACTGATATCTACAGGACACTACATCCAAAAGAAGCAGAATACACATTCTTTTCAAGTGTGCATAGAACATTCTCTAGGATAGAAATTATTTCAAGCATATTTTCTGACCACAACAATATGAAACTAGAAATCACCTACATATAGAAAAATGAGAAAAGTACAAACAAATGGAGACTAAACAACATGCTACTAAAATAACCAGTAGTCAACAATGAAATCAGAAAGGAAGTCAGAAAATACCTCAAGACAAATGAAAATGGAAGCACAACACTCTAAAATCTATGGGATGCAGCAAAAGCAGTTCTTAGAGCAAAGTTCATAGGGATACAGGCCTTCTTTAAGAACAAAGAAAAATCGCAAATAAACTAATCTACCACCTAAAAGGATTAGAAAAAGAAGAACAAAGCCCAAAGTCAGCAGGAGGAAAGAAATAATAAAGATCAGAGGAAATAAATAAAATACAGATCAATAAAACAATAGAAAAGATCAATGAAACCAAGAGCTGGTTTTTTGAAAAGGTAAACAAAATTGATAGACCTTTAGCCAGGCTCACCAGAAGAAAAGAGAGTGAACCTAAGTAAACAAAATAAGAAATGAAAGAGGAGAAATAACAACCAATACCCACAGAGACACAAAAAAATCATAAGAGAGTACTATAAACATTTATATGCCAACAAACTGGACAACCTAGAAGAAAGAGACAAATTTCTAGAAACACAGCCTACCAGGACTGAGTCAAGAAGATACAACTTGAACATACTGATCACTAGAAGAGAAACTGAATCTGTAATTTAAAAAACTTCCTGCAAACAAAAGTCCAGGACTGGATAGTTTCACAGGGGAATTCTACCAAACATATAAAGGAGAACTTATACCTATCCTTCTAAACTATTCCAAAAAACTGAAGAGGACGGAACACTCTCAGATTCATTCTACGAGACCACCATTACCCTGATTCCAAAATCAGACAAAGATACTACCAAAAAAAATTACAGGCCAATATCTTTGATGAATACAGATGCAAAAACAAGCAACAAAATATTAGCAAGCCAAATCCAACAATATGTAAAAAGAATCATACACCATGATCAAGTTAGATTTATTCCGAGATCACAAGGATGGTTCAACACACACAAATTAATCAATGTAATACACCACATTAACAAAAAGAAAGACAAAAATCACATGATTATCTCAGTAGATGCCGAGAAAACCTGACAAAATTCATCATTCACTCATGATAAAAACTCTCATCAAAGTGGATATAGAGGGCCTCCCTGGTGGCACAGTGGTTGAGAGTCCGCCTGCCGATGCAGGGGATACGGGTTCGTGCCCCGATCTGGGAGGATCCCATATGCCGCGGAGCGGCTGGGCCCGTGAGCCATGGCCGCTGGGCCTGCGCATCCGGAGCCTGTGCTCCGCAACGGGAGAAGCCACGACAGTGAGAGGCCCGCATACCGCAAAAAGAAAAAAAAAAAAAAAGTGGATATAGAGGAAACATATCTCAACATAATAAAGGTCATTTATGACAAGCCCACAGCCAACATAATACTCAATGGTGAAAAGCTGAAAAGCCTTTTCACCAAACTCAGGAACAAGACAAGGATGCCTACTCTCACTGATTCTATTTAACACAGTATTGGAAGTGCTAGCCACAACAATCAGAAAATAAAAAGAAATAAAGCCATCCAGATTGGAAGGGAAGAGGTAAAACTGTAACTATTTTCAGATGACACGATACTCTATTAAATAACCTAAAGTTTTCACCCCAAAATTATTGGAACTAATAAATGAATTCAGCAATATTGCAGGATACAAGATTAATATACAGAAATCTGTTGCATTTCTATACACTAATACTGAAATATCAGAAAAATAAAGTAAAAAAAATCTGGCTTAAAATCATATCAAAAAACACCTAGGAATAAACTTAACCAAGGAGATGAAAGACCTACACTCTGAAAACTCTGAAACACTGATGAAGGAAATTGAAGATGAGTCAAAGCAATGGAAAGATATCCTGTGCTGTTGGATTGGAAGAATATTATTAAAATGGCCATATTACCCAAAGCAACTACAGATTTAATGCAATCCCTATCAAAATAACCAGGACATTTTTCACAGAACTAGAAAAAATAATTCTAAAATTTATATGGAACCACAGAAGTGTCTGAATTTCCAAGGCAATCCTGAGGAAAAAAAGAACAAAGCTGGAGGCATAACCCTCCCAGACTTCAGATTATACTACAAAGCTTCAGTAATCAAAACAGTATGGTACTGGCACAAAACAGACACATAGATCAATGGAACAGAATAGAGAGCCCAGAAATAAACCCATGCACCTACAGTCAATTCAACTATGACAAAGGAGGCAAAAATATACAATGGAGAAAAAACACTCCTTTAACAAGTGGTGCTGGGAAAACTGGACAGCCACATGTAAAACAATGAGATTAGAACAATCCCTAACACCATATAGAAAAATAAAGTCAAAATAGTTTAAAGTCCTAAATGTAAGACCTGAAAACATAAAAATCCTAGAAGAGAACATAGGCAGAACACTCTTTGACATAATTGCACCAATATTTTCTTGGATCACCAAGGCAAAAGAACCAAAAGCAAAAATAAACACAAGGGACCTAATTAAACTTAAGAGCTTTTGCACAGCAAAGGAAACCATCAACAAAACAAAAAGACAACCTAGAGAATGGGAGAAAATATTTGCAAATGATACAACAGACAAGGGGTTAATATCCAAAATATAAATAGCTTGTGCAACTCAATATCAAAAAGAAAAAAAAAAGTCCACTTAAAAAGTGGGCAGAAGGGCTTCTCTGGTGGCGCAGTGGTTGAGAGTCCGCCTGCCAGTGCAGGGTTCGTGCCCCGGTCCGGGAGGATCCCACATGCTGCGGAGCAGCTGGGCCCATGAGCCATGGCCGCTGAGCCTGCGCGTCCGGAGTCTGTGCTCCGCAACGGGAGAGGCCACAACAGTGAGAGGCCCGCATACCGCAAAAAAAAAAAAAAAGTGGGCAGAAGATATGAATAGACACTTTTACAAAGAAGACATACAGATGGCTAACAGGCACATGAAAAGATGCTCAGCATCACTAATAACTGGAGAAATGCAAATCAAAACCACAATGAGGTATCTCACCTCACCCTTGCCAGAATGGCTACCATCAAAAAGTCTACAAATAACAAATGTTGTGGAGGATGTGGAGAAATGGGAATACTCATACACTGTTGATGGGAATGTAAATTGGTGTAGCCACTATAGAAAACAGTATGGAGATTCCTTAAAAACTAAAAATAGAACTACCATATAATCCAGCAATTCCACTGCTATGTATATATTTGGAAAAAATGAAAACACTAATTTGAAAAGATACATGCGCCCCAGTGTTCATAGCAGCACTATTTACAGTGGGCAAGACATGGAAGCAAGCCAAGTGCCCATCAATAGATGACTGAATTAATATGATGTGGTATACGTGTGTATACATACATACACGCCCACACACACACAAACAATGGAATATTATTCAGCCATAAAACAATAAAATACTGCCAATTGCAGCAATGTTGATGGACCTAGAGAATATTATGCTTAGTGAAAGAAGTCAGAGAAAGGCAAATATTATGTAACTTACATTTGGAATCTAAAAAATAATACAAATGAATTATCTGCAAAACAGAAACAGACTCACAGATACAAAAAATAAACTTGTGGTTACCAAAGGTGAGAGGAAATGTGGAAGGGACAAATTAAGGGTATGGGATTAACAGATACAAATTACTACGTATAAAATAAGTAGGTGGTGGAGCTTCAAGATGGTGGAGGAATAAGACGCAGAGATCACCTTCCTCCCCACAAATACATGAGAAATACATCTACATGTGGAACTGCTCCTATAGAACACTTACTGAACGCGGGCAGAAGACCTCAGACTTCCCAAAAGGCAAGAAACTCCCCACGTTCCTGGGTAGTGCAAAAGAAAAACGGAAAAACAGAGACAAAAGAATAGGGACGGGACCTGCACCAGTGGAGGGAGCTGTGAAGGAGGAAGGGTTTCCACACACTAGGAAGCCCCTTTGCGGGCAGAGACTGATAGTGGCGGAGGGGGGAAGCTTCGGAGCCATGGAGGAGAGTGCAGCAACAGGGGTGTGGAGGGCAAAGCGGAGAGATTCCCGCACAGAGGATTGGTGCTGACCAGCACTCACCAGCCCGAGAGGCTTGTCTGCTCACCCGCCAGGGCGGGCGGGGGCTGGGAGCTGAGGCTCAGGCTTCGGAGTTCGGATCCCAGGGAGAGGACTGGGGTTGGTTGCGTGAACACAGCCTGAAGGGGGTTAGTGCGCCACAGCTAGCCGGGAGGGAGTCCAGGAAAAAGTCTGGAGCTGCGGAAGAGGCAACAGACTTTTTCGTGCCTCTTTATTTCCTGGTGCGGGCGGAGAGGGGAATAAGAGCGCCGCTTAAAGGAGCTCCAGAGACGGGCATGAGCTACGGCTATCAGCACAGACCCCAGAGATGGGCATGAGACGCTAAGGCTGCTGCAGCCACCACCAAAAAGCCTGTGTTCAAGCACAGGTCACTATCCACGCTGCCCCTCCCGCGAGCCTGTGCAGCCCGCCACTGTCAGGGTCCCATGATCCAGGGACAACTTCCCAGGGAGAACGCATGGCGTGCCTCAGGCTGGTGCAACGTCACGCTGACCTCTGCCACCGCAGGCTCACCCTGCATCCGTACCCCTCCCTCCCCCCGGTCTGAGTGAGCCAGAGCCCCTGAATCAGCTGCTCCTTTAACCCCGTCCTGTCTGAGCAAAGAACAGAAGCCTTCAGGCAACCTACATGCAGAGGCGGGGCCAAATCCAAAGCTGAACCCGGGAGCTGTGCGAACAAAGAAGAGAAAGGGAAGTCTCTCCCAGCAGCCTCAGGAGCAGCGGATTAAAGCTCCACAATCAAATTGATGTACCCTGCATCTGTGGAATACCTGAATAGACAATGAATCATCCCAAACTGAGGAGGTGGACTTGGGGAGCAAAGATATATTATTATTTCCCATTTTCCTCTTTTTGTGAGTGTGTATGTGTATGCTTCTGTGTGTGATTTTGTCTGTATAGCTTTGCTTTCACCATTTGTGCTAGGGTTCTGTCCATCCATTTTTTTGATTTTTGTTTTACTTTTTAAAATTTTTTCTTAATAATTATTTTTTATTTTAATAACTTTATTTTATTTTACTTTATTTTTTTTTTTTTCTCTCTCTCTTTCTCTCTCTCTCTTTCCTTTTCTTTCTCTTCCTTTCTTTCTCTTTTCTCCCTTTTATTCTGAGCCGTGGAGATGACAGGCTCTTGGTGCTCCAGCCAGGAGTCAGCGCTGTGCCTCTGAGGTGGGAGAGCCAACTTCAGGACACTGGTCCACAAGAGACCTCCCAGCTCCACGTAATATAAAATGGCGAAAATCTCCTAGAGATCTCCATCTCAACGCCAAGACCCAGCTTCACTCAATGACCAGCAAGCTACAGTGCTGGACACTCTATGCCAAACAACTAGCAAGACAGGAGCACAGCCCCATCCATTAGCAGAGAGGTTGACTAAAATCATAAGGCCACAGACACCCCAAAACACACCACCAGACGTGGACCTGCCCACCAGAAAGACAAGATCCAGCTTCATCCACCAGAACACAGGCACTATTCCCCACCACCAGGAAGCCTACACAACCCACTGAAGCAACCTTAGCCACTGGGGACAGACACCAAAAACAACGGGAACTATGAACCTGCAGCCTGAGAAAAGGAGACCCCAAACACAGTAAGTTAAGCAAAATGAGAAGACAGAAAAACACATAGCAGATGAAGGAGCAAGGTAAAAACCCACTAGACCTAATAAATGAAGAGGAAACAGGCAGTCTACCTGAAAATAATGATAGTAAAGATGACCCAAAATCTTGGAAATAGAATAGAGAAAATACAAGAAATGTTTAACAAGGACCTGGAAGAACTAAAGAGCAAATAAACGATGAACAACACAATAAATGAAATGAAAAATTCTCTAGAAGGGAACAATAGCAGAATAACTGAGGCAGAAGAACGGATAAGTGAGCTGGAAGATAAAATAGTGGAAATAACTACTGCAAAGCAGAATAAAGAAAAAAGAATGAAAACAACTGAGGACAGTCTCAAGAGAAATCTGGGACAACATTAAACACACCAACATTCAAATTATAGGGGTCCCAGAAGAAGAAGAGAAAAAGAAAGGGACTGAGAAAATATTTGAAGAGATTATAGTTGAAAACTTCCCTAATATGGGAAAGGAAATAGTTAATTAAGTCCAGGAAGCACAGACAGTCTCATACAGGATAAATCCAAGGAGAAACATGCCAAGACACTTCATAACCAAACTGCCCAAAATTAAATACAAAGAAAACATATTAAAAGCAGCAAGGGAAAAACAACAAATAACACACAAGGGAATCCCCATAAGGTTAACAGCTGATCTTTCAGCAGAAAATCTGCAAGCCAGAAGGGAGTGGCAGAACATATTTAAAGTGATGAACGAGAAAAACCTACAACCAAGATTACTCTACCCAGCAAGCATCTCATTCAGATTTGACGGAGAAATTAAAACCTTTACAGACAAGCAAAAGTTAAGAGAATTCAAAAAAAAAAAATGTTAAGAGAATTCAGCACCACCAAACCAGATTTACAACAAATCCTAAAGGAACTTCTCTAGGCAGGAAACACAAGAGAAGGAAAAGAACTCCAAAAACAAACTCAAAACAATTAAGAAAATGGTAATAGGAACATACATATTGATAATTACCTTAAATGTAAATGATTAAATGCTCCAACCAAAAGACATAGACTGGCTGAATGTATACAAAAACAAGAGCCGTATACAGGCTGTCTACAAGACGCCCAGACCTAGGGACACATACACAGTGAAAGTGAGGGGATGCAAAAAGATATTCCATGCAAATGGAAATCAAAATAAAGCTGGAGTAGCAATTCTCATATCAGACAAAACAGAGTTTAAAATAAAGACTGTTAGAAGAGACAAACAAGGACACTACATAATGATCAAGGGATCGAACCAAGAAGATACAACAATTGTAAATATTTATGCACCCAACATAGGAGCACCTCAATACATAAGGCAAATACTAACAGCCATAAAAGGGGAAATCGACAGTAACACATTCATAGTAGGGGACTTTAACACCCCACTTTCACCAATGGACAGACCATCCAAAATGAAAATAAATAGGAAACACAAGCTTTAAATGATACATTAAACAAGATGGACTTAATTGATATTTATAGAACATTCCACCCAAAAACAACAGAACACACGTTCTTCTCAAGTGCTCATAGAACATTCTCCAGGATAGATCATATCTTGGGTCACAAATCAAGCCTTGGTAAATTTAAGGAAATTGAAATCATATCAAGTATCTTTTCTGACCACAACTCTATGAGACTAGATATGAATTACAGTAAAAGATCTGTAAAAAATACAAACGCATGGAGACTAAACAATACACTATTTTATAACCAAGTGATCACTGAAGAAATCAAAGAGGAAATAAAAAAATACCTAGAAACAAATGACAATGGAGATACGGCGACCCAAAACCTATGGGATGCAGCAAAAGCAGTTCGAAGAGGGAAGTTTATAGCTATACAAGCCTACCATAAGAAACAGGAAACATCTCAAATAAACAACCTAACCTTGCACCTAAAGCAATTAGAGGAAGAAGAACAAAAAAACTCCAAAGTTATCAGAAGGAAAGAAATCATAAAGATTAGATCGCAAATAAATGAAAAAGAAATGAAGGAAAGGATAACAAAGATCAATAAAACTAAAAGCTGGTTTTTGAGAAGATAAACAAAATTGATAAGCCATTAGCCAGATTCATCAAAAAAAAAAGGGAGAAGACCCAAATCAATAGAATTAGAAATGAAAAAGGAGAAGTAACAACTGACACTGCAGAAATACAAAGGATCATGAGAGATTACTACAAGCAACTCTATGCCAATAAAATGGACAACCTGGAAGAAATGGACAAATTCTTAGAAATGCACAATCAGCCGAGACTGAATGAGGAAGAAATAGAAAATATGAACAGACCAATCACAAGTACTGAAATTGAAACCATGATTAAAAATCTTCCAACAAACAAAAGCTCACAACCAGATGGCTTCACAGGCGAATTCTATCAAACATTTAGAGAAGAGCTAACACCTATCCTTCTCAAACTCTTCCAAAATACAGCAGAGGGAGGAACACTCCCAAACTCATTCTACGAGGCCACCATCACCTTGATACCAAAACCAGACAAGGATGTCACAAAGAAAGAAAACTACAGGCCAATATCACTGATGAACATAGATGCAAAAATCCTCAACAAAATACTAGCAAACAGAATCCAACAGCACATTAAAAGGATCATACACCATGATCAAGTGGGGTTTATTCCAGGAATGCAAGGATTCTTCAATATACACAAATCAATCAACGTGATACACCATATTAACAAATTGAAGGAGAAAAACCATATGAGCATCTCAATAGATGCAGAGAAAGCTTTCGACAAAATTCAACACCCATTTATGATAAAAACCCTGCAGAAAGTAGGCATAGAGGGAACTCTCCTCAACATAATAAAGGCCATATATGACAAACCCACAGCCAGCATCGTCCTCAATGGTGAAAAACTGAAACCATTTCCACTAAGATCAGGAACAAGACAAGGTTGCCCACTCTCACCACTCTTATTCAACATAGTTTTGGAAGTTTTAGCCACAGCAATCAGAGAAGAAAAGGAAATAAAAGGAATCCAAGTCGGAAAAGAAGAAGTAAAGCTGTCACTGTTTGCAGATGACATGATACTATACACAGAGAATCCTAAAGATGCTACCAGAAAACTACTAGAGCTAATCAATGAATTTGGTAAAGTAGCAGGATACAAAATTAATGCACATAAATCTCTGGCATTCCTATATACTAATGATGAAATATCTGAAAGTGAAATCAAGAAAACACTCCCATTTACCACTGCAACAAAAAGAATAAAATATCTAGGAATAAACCTACCTAAGGGGCCAAAAGACCTGTATGCAGAAAATTATAAGACACTGATGAAAGAAATTAAAGATGATACAAATAGATGGAGAGATATACCATGTTCTTGGATTGGAAGAATCAACATTGTGAAAATGACTCTACTACCCAAAGCAATCTACAGATTCAATGCAATCCCTATCAAACTACCACTGGCAAATAGAACAAAAAATTTCACAATTTGTATGGAAACACAAAAGACCTCGAATAGCCAAAGCAATCTTGAGAATGAAAAATGGAGCTGGAGGAATCAGGCTCCCTGACTTCAGACTATACTACAAAGCTACAGTAATCAAGACAGTATGGTACTGGCATAAAAACAGAAATAGAGATCAGTGGAACAGGATAGAAAGCCCAGAGATAAACCCACACACATATGGTCACCTTATCTTTGGTAAAGGAGGCAAGATTATACAGTGGAGAAAAGACCGCCTCTTCAATAAGTAGTGCTGGGAAAACTGGACAGGTACATGTAAAAGTATGAAATTAGAACACTCCCTAACACCATACACAGAAATAAATTCAAAATGGATTAAAGACCTAAATGTAAGACCAGATACTTTCAAACTCCTAGAGGAAAACATAGGCAGAACACTCTATGACATAAATCACAGCAAGATCCTTTTTGACCCACCTCCTTAAGAAATGGAAATAAAAACAAAAATAAACAAATGGGACCGAATGAAACTTAAAAGCTTTTGTACAGCAAAGGAATCCATAAATAAGACCAAAAGACACCCCTCAGAATGGGACAAAATATTTGTAAATGAAGCAACTGACAAAGGATTAATCTCCAAAATTTACAAGCTGCTCATGCAACTCAATATCAAAAAAACAAACAACCTAATCCAAAAATGGGCAGAAGACCTAAATAAACATTTCTCCAAAGAAGATATACAGATTGCCTACAAACACATGAAAGAATGCTCAACATCATTAATCATTAGAGAAATGCAAATCAAAACTACAATGAGATATCATCTCACACTAATCAGAATGGCCATCATCAAAATATCTAGAAACAATAAATGCTGGAGAGGGTGTGGAGAAAAGGGATCACTCTTGCACTGTTGGTGGGAATGTAAAGTGATACAGCCACTATGGAGAACAGTATGGAGGTTACTTAAAAAACTAAAAATAGAACTACCATATGACCCAGCAATCCCACTACTGGGCATATACCCTGAGAAAACCATAATTCAAAAAGAGTCATGTACCACAATGTTCACTGCAGCTCTATTTACAGTAGGCAGGACATGGAAGGAACCTAAGTGTCCATCGACAGATGAATGGATAAAGAAGATGTGGCACATATATACAATGGAATATTACTCAGCCATAAAAAGAAACAAAATTGAGTTATTTGTAGTGAGGTGGATGGACCTATAGTCTGTCATACAGAGTGAAGTAAGTCAGAAAGAGAAAAACAAATACTCTATGCTAACACACATAGATGGAATCTAAGGAAAAAAATGTCATGAAGAACCTAGGGGCAAGACAGGAATAAAGACACAGACCTACTATAGAATGGATTTGAGCATATGGGGAGGGGGAAGTGTAAGCTGTGACAAAGTGAGAGAGTGGCATGGACATATATACACTACCAAATGTAAAATAGATAGCTAGTGGGAAGCAGCTGCATAGCACAGGGAGATCAGCTCGGTGCTTTGTGACCATCTAGAGGGGTGGGATGTTGGTGGGGGGAGACACAAGAGGGAAGAGATATAGGAACATATGTATATGTATAACTGATTCATTTTGTTATAAAGCCGAAACTAACACCACCATTGTAAAGCAATTATACTCCAATAAAGATGTTTAAAAAAAAAAGTAGGCAACAAGGTGTACTGTATAGCACAGGGAATTATACCCATTATCTTTTAATAATCTATAATGGAGTATAATCTTCAAAAATACTGAATCAATATGCTGTATACCTTAAACTAACAAATATTGTAAATCAACTATACTTCAAATTTAAAAAGATTACAATGGAATTAATGATAAGGAAAACACAAACAATAGATTAAATCAATAAAACTAGAATTTATTTCTTTGAGAGACCAATAAAATTGATAAACCTCTAAAAGAGTGATCAGAAAAATAAAGCAAGAAGACATAGATTGACAATATCAGGAATGAAAGAGCTAATATCACTATAGTTTCTACAGATATTAACCAATAAGAGAATACTAGGAACAAGTTTATGCTAATAAATTCAACAACTTAGATCAAATGGACACATTGTTTGAATGACACAAACAACCAAAACTTAAGGAAAAAAATAACCTAAATAGCCCTATATTTATTTTTTAAAATCATATTTATAGTTATACTTTTTTCCACCAAGAGAACTTCAGGCCCATGTGATTTCACCTGGGAATTCTATCAAATATTTAAGGAAGAATAATATCACCTATACACAAACTCTTTCAGAAAATTAAAGAATGAATCCTTCTGAATCTATCCTATGAGGCCAGAATTATTCTGATACCAAACCCAATAAATACACTTCAAGAAAAGAAAATTATAGACCAATGTCCCTCATGAACATGGATAGAAAATTAACAGCATTTAAAAAATGTAATGTAACAGTATATAAAAAGAATAATGCATCATGACCAAATGGGGTTTCCCCCAGGAATGCAATGATGAGTTATCTTTTTAAATCAGTGTAATTCATCATATTAATAGATAAGAAGAAAAGCCATATGATCATCTTAATGCAGAAAAAGCATTTGACATAAGCCAACATTCATTCTTGATAAAAATATTCAACAATTAGGAGTAGAAGAAAATTTACTGAATCGGATGAAGACCATCAATTATAAAACCCTACAGTTAACACTGAGTAGTGAAAGACTAAATGCTTTTCCATTATGTTCTGGAAAAGGCAAGGATGTCTGCTGTCACAACTTCTATTCAAAATTGTATTGAATGTTCTAGCCAGTGAAATAAAGCGAAAAAAAAAATGTGAAAGGCATTCAGCTTGGAAAGTAGAAGTAAAACCCTTTTTGTACACAGATGACCTAAGTACATGAAGAGAACGACCATCTTCATGGATTGGAACACTCAATATTGTTAAGGTCTCAATTCTCCCCAAGTTGATCTATAAATTCAACAGGATCTCAATTAAAATCCCAACTGACTTTTTTTTGGTAGAAATTTACAAGCTGATTGTAAATTCGATTTGGAAATTCAAAGGACCTAGCATAGGCAAATCAACACTGAAGAAGAACAAAGGTGAAGAACTTTCACTACCTGAATTCTACACTAATTTTAAAGCTATAGTAATCAAGACAGTGAGGTAGTATGTCAAAGTAGAAAAATATATCAATGGGAACAGAATAGAGTCTAGCCTTACATATATGGGCAACTGGTTTTTACCAAAAGTTAAAGGCAATTCAGTGGAAAACACTAGTGCTTTCGACAAATGGTACTGGAATAATTAAATACCCAAATAAAAAAAAAAGCATTGAACCATACCTTGCACCCCGCATTGGATCATAGATCTCTGTGTAATATTTTAGACTGTAAAAATTATAGAAGAAAATATAGAAAAGATTTTTTGTGTCCTTGGGTTAGGCAAAGAGTTCTTAAATAAACACCAAAATGGCAATCCACAAAAGGAGAAACTGATAAATTAGACTTCATCTGAAAGTAAGAACTACTCTTCAAAAGATGCTGTTAAGAGAATAGAAAGGCAAGCCATAGAGTGGGAAAAATATTTTCAAATCTCGTAAGTTACATTTATCCAGTACATATAGAGAACTTTCAAAGTGCAATAATAGAAAAACAAACAAGTCCATAAAAATGGGCAAGAAAATAGAACACATACACACACACTTCAAATGAATATACAAAAAGATGCTCAATATCACTCGTCATTAGGAAAATGCAAATTAAAACCACAATGACATGCCACTATACATTTATGAGAATATCTAAAATTAAAAAGATTGAATATACCAAGTGTTGGTAAGTATGTGGAACATATGGAATTCTCATATGATGCTTTCAAAATGTCACTTTGGAAAACAGTTTGAAATTTTCATACAAAGTTTAACAAACACCTTCTACATGACCCAGACATTTCACTCCTAGGTATTTGTCCAAGAGAAATGAAAGCATATGTCCATACAAAGGCTTGTACATTAATCTTCACAGAAGCTCTATTTGTGAATAGAGCTTAAACTGAAAATAACCCAAACGTCCCTCTGAGCTAGTTTTACTCACAATACTTCTGACACCAAATGTATGGGGGTTTTCCACACCAACAATCAGTGTTCCAGTGCTCTGGACACCAACTGGGTGACTTACCAATTCAGTTTGGTTCTGACACTAACTACGTAGAGTCAGCACAGACCTCACAGATTAAGGGCTCAGACCCACAAGACTGCACCAACTTCAGATGCCAATCACAAGTCCCTGGACTCCCATATTTCTGACTGACTGGCTGTAAATTGAGGGTTTCCATGACCCCTTCTTCAGGGTCAATAATTTGCTAGAATGGCTCACACGACTCTGGAAAGCTCTTTCCTTACAATTATTACCCGTTTATAATAAGAAATACAACTCAGGGGGGCTTCCCTGGTGGCGCAGTGGTTAAGAATCCACCTGCCAATGCAGGGGACATGGGTTCGAGCCCTGGTCCGGGAAGATCTCACATGCCGCAGGGCAACTGGGCCCATGAGCCACAACTACTGAACCTGTGCGTCTGGAGCCTGTGCTCCGCAACAAGAGAGGCCGCGACAGTGAGAGGCCTGCGCACCACGATGAAGAGTGGCCCCCGCTCGCCGCAACTAGAGAAAGCCCTCGCACAGAAACGAAGACCCAACACAGCCAAAAAATAAATAAATAAAAATAAATAAATTTAAAAGAAAAAAAAAGAAATACAACTCAGGAACAGCTAGATGGAAGAGATGAATACCACAAGGTATGGGGGAGGAGCATGAAGCTCCTATGCCCCTCTCTATGTGTGGTACTCTCCTAGCACCTTGGTGTGTTCACTAACTGGGCAGCTCTAGGAACCTGTCACTTAAGGGGTTTAATGTAGGTATAATTGATTAAATCACTGGTTATTGGTGAGTACTTCAATCTCCAGTCCCTCTCTCATCCCTGAAGGAATGGGGTTGGGGCACTGAAAGTTCCAACATGTCTCAGTCTTTCTGGTGACCAGCCCCCATCCTAAAGCTATCAAGGGAGCCCTCGGCCAAGAGTCATCTCATTAGCATGCTGAGCAACTTATCACTCAGACAATTCCAAGGGTTTTAGGAGCTCTGTGTCAGGACCTAGAGACAAAGACCAAATACATATTTCTTATTATATCACAACCCCTTACCACCTAAATGGATAAACAATAAAAAGAACAAATCTTTGATGCATACAACCATTTGGATAATCTCAAAATAATTCTGCTTATTGAAAGAAGCCAGACAAAAATGTAATATATATGATTCCATTTGTGTAAAATTCTAGAAAGATTGGGATTGACATATATACACTAATATGTATAAAATGGATAACTAATAATAACCTGCTGTATAAAAAAATAAATAAAATTAAATTTAAAAAAAGAAAATGAAAACATCTATTGTTTTTGGCCTCGCTAGGCGGCATGAGGGATATTAGTTCCCCAACCAGGGATCAAACCCATGCCCCCTGCAATGGAAGTGTGGGGTCTTAACCACTGGACCGCCAGGGAACTCCCCATAAAACTTATATATATTGACAAAGAGCAGATCATTAGCTATCTGGGAGCATGGAGGAACAAGAAGGAGGTATTACAAAGAAGCACACAAAAAATTTAGGGGATGGCAGATATGATCATTATAGTGGTGATAGTTTCATGGGTGCATGTATATACCAATACTTATCAAACTGTATGCTTTAAATATGTGCAGTTTATTGTATGTCAGTTATATCTCAATTAAGCTGTTTTTTTTTAAATGAGTACTGAATTTCACATAGTAATATGGTCATTACTTCCTGAGGAGGTTGCCTTAGTCAACTGGAGAAAAGACAATAAGACACAGTCTCAATCCAGACCATCCAGCTGGGCAGATCTGAGCTCCTCTAGTTTTCTGCTGATTTTATCCCCAGGAAGCTTTAAGTTTGGATCTTTCCTCACATTCCATTCTGATGACTCTGGAATTGGCAATCACCCTATTTCTACCTATCACTCCTGAAAATGCTCCCACTTAAAAAATCTAATCTACTCTGGGAGGCACAGCAGGAGAGGGGCAATGGTACCTGGGATGGGGAAGGTAATATAACAACATGAGCTTCAGAGTGCAATGAACACTATTCTCTAACTACATAACCTTGGGCAAATCACTTTACCTCTCTGAACCGCAATTTTCTCATTTCAAAAATATTTAACAATTCCTACCTGACAGGGTTGTCTTGAAGTCATAGATGAAAGGCTGAGACGATTCCTGGCCAAAGGACGAGCGTATAAGGAACACCTCTCCTTTCTGCTGTTGTTTGAAACCGCCTCCTAAGCCGGTGATTCTGCGCATTCCCGTTATCACATGCTTTCGTGACTCCAGCTGAAGCCTCCCGTGTAAACTGTAAATGAGGTTCAACACTAGTGAGTCTCAAGTGTGCTATATATTAGAAACTCCTGGGGAGGTTAAAAAAAACCCGGCAAAATAAATGATGCCTGGGTTCTACCTAGGGGTTCTGATTTGAGCCTGTCATGCAGCTGGGCATTGGGATATTTAAAAGCTTCCCAAGCAATGTTAATATGGGGCTACGTTTGTGAAGCACTATTCTAATGCTACTCGAATTCTAATGTCCGCTGAATCGCTGGAGATCTTGTTCAAATTCAGATTCTTATACTGTAGGTTTGAGATTCTGCATTTCTAATAAGCTGTCAGCAGATGCTGAGGCTGTTAGTCCTCGAACGACACTGAGAAAAACGGCTTAACTCTGGCTGAGCATCAGAATCACCTAGAGATCTTTTAAAGCTGTGCTTCTCTTACTGAAAACCATGGATCTAGTCAACCTTTTACACCTGAGGACACTGTATCCCCAAGAGGCAGTGTGACCTCTATCCTGATGTAAATTTCTGCCAGGAAAGTTCATTACTGAATGAAATGTATTTTCAATGGGAACATTTCCTGGTGTGTAGGTTTCCAGTGCTGATTGGGAACTGCAATCTGTAGCATGAGTCGAGTGTGACCATTTCATTAACACACAGCTCAGAACCTAGCCAAGGAGTAGACTGGATGATGAATGGGGTCCTGGGTTCTACTTGAAGCATTATCACGTAATATATCAGCTTTATGTCAAATGAACTGATGGTTTTATGGCCTTTCCATTCAAGCTGATAGTAGGCTCCTTGTCATGGGCTCTTTTGAATATAGCTAGAGGGCATTTTTTGGCGGTGATGACATAGTGATTTATAAAACCTACTTCATGTATCAGCCACACATATGTAAATCAGAAACATTTCTTTCTGGGGAAAATTGTCACTGCCATCATGTGATAAATAGGTGCATGTTCAATGAGCAGGCATTCATCAAGACACAGATTTGAATTCATTTTTCTATATACCATACGACAAAGCAATTAGCACCATACTGGGAAATCGTCTTGTAATTCAGGGTCATTCCTAGGAGGGGACATGCAGCAAACTGAGCTTGGTGCCAATTTGACCCTCACTGTGCTGCAGCAAGGTGGCCGGGGACTCAGCTGGAGACCCCAGAGCATCAGCCAGAGGTGGAGGAGGAAGAAGAAAGGAAGCATTCTTTTATTTTTTTTATCGCTAAGTTCTAGAATTCTTATAGAACTTAATATTCTTCACCTTATTTAGTCCTCAAACATGCTGCAAGGTAGGAATTATTATCTACATCTTAAAGATAAGGAAACTAAATTTAAAAGACTCACAGGAACCATGAAGTCAGGTCACTCTAACTCAAAAGCCCATATTCCTCCAGCTCCACTACAATGTTTTCACAAAGCAGGAGCAGCACCTGCAGGTCAGTGGAAGTGAATCGTCACCGTGATACCAGCTTTGATGAGACCAGACTTCAGCTCTCTGCAGTTGTACCTGCCATCTGCTTCCTGTGCCCAGCCTTGAATCTGTAGGGAAATGACATCAGAAGTGCTAATGCTAAAATGTGAAAGGTCAAAAAAAAACCCCACAAAAACTCTCTTTAACTGATGGGTGAAGTCAAATATCTGCAATATCTCTTTAACTGATGGGTGAAGTCAAATATCTTCTTAGCTACTTGTGTGAAATAAACTTGTAACTAAATAAACTTCCTAGAAATAATTGGCAACAGAAATATCCGAAATGAATTTGAAAGGAATACATTTTATTTCCTAAATATTTGTGAAATTTGTTGGAGGGAGGCTTACATAGGGGAGCAAAATTTGCCATCTCAAAATATGTCCCTTTGGCATGAAGATTAATTTAGGCTGATTATTTTTTAAGAAACAGAAGACTCGAGAACTTCTTTCTTTTATGCCCCCCCCCACCCCCCGCTTAACTACCTAAAAGAATTTAGACAGAGAGCCTGGTCCAGGAGGAGCACTATCCCCAGAGATACCGACAAAGAATACGGGCTACATGTGGTATGCGGAGCTCAGCAGAGCCTGGAACCCAAAGTCCTCCCTGTGTCCCATTGTCTCTGCATGGCCCAGCAAACATTTGTTACCAAACATTTGTTTGTCCATCCCCATGTGAATTTCCTTCCTCCTCTTTGAAGTCCCAATACTCTACCCCCTTCTTCTCTCAGATGGCATATTAAGCCTCAATTGCCTAACTTGTCTCAGGGTCTCATTTTTCTTATAAGGCCCCTGTACATACATAACTAAATTTGATATCTTCCTGTTAATCTGTCTCATGTCGATTTAATTCTTAGACCAGCCAGAAGAACCCAGAAAGGGTAGAGGAAAACGTTTTCCCTCCCCAACACTTATAACATTTCCTCCATGGACTTCTTAAGATGTTATACCTAAGAAAGAGGCAGCTCATCTAAAGAATAATAATAATAATTAACTTTTGCAAAACTTTCAACATTTGTAAGTGACTTTTACAAATATTATGTGAGCCTCATGACGTTTCTATGATATTGGCAGGTATTATTTGATGCATTTTGAGATCATTTTTGATGACCAAGTCTCCAAGACCCAGAAATCGGGATCCTAGCCTCAAAAATGGTCACACAGCCTACGTAATCAGGAGACCGTTCTCCACACTCTAAGTTCCATATGCTGTCCACTGCTCAAGAAAATATTTTCTTTAAAAACTACTCTTCTGCTTTCCCAAGTCTCCAATCAAAGCAGAAAAACATTTACTCCAATGATTACAGTTACAAATATATTCTTTCCCTTTTAAAGAGGTAAGAGATTTGTCAGCTCAAATATTTGATTGGGGACTTCCTACGTAATTTCATATCCAGAATGTTATCCTGAATTAGATATTTCAAATCACTCTTTCCCTCATTCCATCCTTTCTCTAAATATAAAATCAAAGGTGGATATTTAGTAGACAGAAAAAAGCAGGGGCATTAGACTTCTAAAGTTTGTCAGAGAAAATATATAATGTAAACAGGATGCCCCCCACCCACCGCCAACACAGCAGAAATGGGAAAAAGAGATAGTGGGTCTGGATTCTTTTGGAAGAAGAGGGAGGGGACAAACAGGATATATAGTGAAAGAATTGGTTTGGGAAGGGATTGTGGGGCTTCCTTAATGTCAAGAATATTTGGTGCTTTTATCCTGAGTGTTCCTTGTCAGACGGTCTGGTGAAATGGTCTGAATTCTGGCAGGAGAGTGGCCCCATGTCTCTCAGGTGGTACCACGATCTAGCAATGCTAGGAGCAATCTGGAGACCACTTTGGTGACTGGAAACCACCAGTCACTTAGGAATTTGTAGAATTTATGAGTTACCAGGCTTCCATTCCTCTCTCTTCCTGCCATTTCAGCTAAATGAATGCATTAATACTAATAATAATAATGCTAAATTTAAGCCAGATATCACATGAATTTTCTAACTTGATCCCCATGACATATTTATGAAGTGCAATAATTACCCCCATTTTACTGGTGAGGAAAGAAGCCTAGAGAGGGAAAGAAACTTTCCCCAGTGCCTCTTGTAGAGCTGGAGTTTGAACCTAGGCAGTGTGCCTGCAGTGCATTCAGCAGGCAGTTCCGAAGTTAAGGCCAGACTGAAGAAATCCTCAGTTACTTTTCTTTCTGTTATTCCTTTTTTAATCATAGGCTGGTGGCCTAGAAGACACCTGTTAGATAAGCATATACCGTCTTGATTGATAGAGGCAAAGAAGCAAGTCTTATCTACACACAGATGGTTAACAGGATTTATGAAGCATTATTTTAAAATAGATATGGATACCTGGTTAGACCTAGCCAGAAGAAGAGGCCTCAAATATGAGCAGATAATGTCTATAGGTCCATCTATAAACTGGAACACCTGCATTCAGATTATGAGGTAAGGGCACTTTTTCAGGAGCCCTTCCCCAGCCTCTGGTCAAACTTTAATCTCCTGGTATTTATTTCTATAACACCCTGTCCACCCCCTCCCTACACTCACCTGGTTTGTGCTTATTTTGAGTTTGCAAGCAAAGCTGTCTTTGTCTGATTCGCCTCTGATCCCTATCAGGTAACAGGGTTGTATATGGTTTTAAAGAAATGTTTGTTAAATTGAAATGGAAAAGGTGTCCTAGAATTTTGGATGACATGGAGAGATTTGTATAATGATTAAGTGAAAAGGCAATCGGGTTAGAAAACTGTATAAGACTATGATCCAATTTTTGTAAAACATTTCTTTTGGATGCATAGCAAAACACTGGAAAGATATGTTCTGAACTATAACAGTGGTTTTCTGGGTGGTAGATTACAGATGCTTTTCATTTTCAGTTTTTTTGCTTGACTGTAGTTCTTTTTTGTAATGATCAACGTTTTACTTATGTAGAAAGAAAATATCAATAGTAGACTATTTTTAGACTCCAGAGAGAAGGCCTGAGCCTGCTGCAGGTGAGAAGAATGACTGATGGTTAACTCCCACTGCAGTCCTTACCTGAAGCCGGCGCATGTGAATCGCAGAGAAAGAAGCAGGCTCAAGTGCAGGGCAGGTTAGCAGGAGGCTAGAAGGAGCTGGGAGAAAGCAAGGGAGGTAACAGAATCAAAGAAGGAAAGAGTCAGCAATGTAGGGAGGAATCCAATTCTTTGAAAACTTAAGTGATCAAGAGACAGAGTCAACCCTTCGTAATGATTCTTAATGACTACCAAGATAATACTCCTGTTTAATTTGCCTTTACATTATTGAATAAGCTCAGCTCAGGAAATTGGTGTCCTGTGACCTATCGGCCTTGTTAAATATCACTAGAATCCATTTTTATCGAAAGATTACACGGTTCTAGAATGTGATTCACACATCACATAGAAACGTGTGGTTTCTTAACTTTCTTAATAAACATTCTAAGATGAAGGGAAATACGTTTCAAATACCATGCTTCTTCCTAACATTTAGATGTTTGCTTTGTAATCCTCACATTGACTATACAGGACTTTTTGATAGTGATTCTGAGCAGAGAAACATAAGAAAAAACACAAAGGAAAATGATTAGTTCTAGGTCACTAAACTACCATTTGGTCATTTCCTCTTATTTGCCTGTCTATAACCCCACTGTAGAAAAAAAAAGTTCCAAAAGAGGCAAACGCTCTCATTTCCTTTGAAACAAGAGTCACATTTAAGGCCATTTAAGTTTACATCAATAAATGGAATATCTTCTACAAATATTTTGAAAAATGTTTTAAAAGAGAAATAGAGGCACTGAAAGTGGAAGCATAATTTCCATCTTCAGTCATCTCTTGAGACCTGGGCCTGTGTGCCCACAAGTCTACCTAATTGATGAGAAGATAATGATAGCTCCTGCTAATTGAGAGCCTACCATGAGGGAGGCTTTATACCAGTCACCTGACTTAAATTGCTTCTCATCCTCACAATGGCTCTTTCAGGGGTTAGATCAATGATTGATCACAGTTGATTGCTAGAAAATTTCAAAAATGGATAAAGAAAACGAATCTATAATCACCCCAAATTTCATCATTCAGAGACACCCAGGTTGGTTTTTAAATAATTTAATGTTGATCTTTATTTTTAGTTTCTGTGTGGTATTCCATTTTTGTATGGTTTTAATTCATTTAATCTATTAATGGCTATTTAGGTTTACATTTTCCACTATTTTAGATAGTGTTACAGAAGGATGTCATATTTTGGGGGGCTCTTGTCCAATTGTTTCCTCAGGAGAGATTTCTAGAAATGAGACTGATGGTTTAAAGAATATTTCCCTTTTAAAGAACGTTTTAAAATTGCCAAATTGCTATTCTGGAAACAGCAAAATCAGTTCCACTCCTAATAGCAGTATGTGAGAGCTCCTATTTCCTTACACATCCACATTAACACCAGATAACCTTATTCTTTTCATCTTGGTCAATCTGATAAATGAAAATGTTATTTTTAATTTGCTTTTAATTACTAGAGGCCAGAAGCCTATCGTCAAGGCAGGTATTTTTCCATTCTGTAGTCACTCCTGCTAATCACAATTGCTTTTCCTGAGGGGAGAAAAAGAAATACCGCCCCCCACCCCCTTAAAACCACCCAAAGCCAGCAAAACAAACTATGACCAGAGAATTACCCATCTATGGCACTCTCACTGTCTGTTTGAATTATAAGACAGAGATTGTCACCAGATAAAACACCTGGAATTGATTTAGAGTGGTCAGTGCTTCAGCAGTCTTGATTATCAATGTTAATTCTGGGATCTCTGCCATCTACAGAGCCCTAGCAGATAAACACCATTATTCTTCAGCTCTCAAACTCAGGTATAAGTATCACTTAAGGGGAGCTTAGATTTATAGATGATGTAATTCAGAATTCTAGGCTCATAAGTTAATGCTTCAGAAATGTCTTCTTTATCTTTTCCAGAATGATAAATGGACAGATCCCTGGTACAATTCCTCATCTCCTTGTTTAGTCTCCTTGCTTTTGATGAAGGCCTTATTCTGCCAGATTCACTACTGTTTGTAGTAGAAAAAGGGATGATTTGGTGCAGACAAGAAAGAAAAGATTAATGTCAATAGCAGAGGAGAAATGATACCTTTGGCAAGATAAATAATACTCTAGAGCATTTAATATATACGAGGTCCTAAATCAGTACTTTGGAAAATTACATTTTAAATGTATTTGATTACATAGACAATGAAAGCTAATATTTATGTAAAGTTTTATATATAGTATCTATTTAACTCTTTCAATATCCTTATGAGGTGTGTATTATTATTATGCCCATTTTACAGATGAGGAGACAGACAGATTATGCAACTATCTCATGTTCATGCTTTTTCTTACCATTTAGGTGTTCACTTTTTAATCCTCACATTGGCTGTAGAGCAGTTTTGGGTAGTGATTCTGAGCAGAGAAACATAAGAAAAAACAAAGAAAAATGGTTAGTTCTAGGTCACTAAGGCAAATGGTGGTTTCTTCTCATTTGCCTGTCTATAATCTCATGGCAAGAAAACAAAAACAGGGCTTCCCTGGTGGCGCAGTGGTTGAGAGTCCGCCTGCCGATGCAGGGAAAACGGGTTTGTGCCCCGGTCCGGGAAGATCCCACATGCCGCAGAGCGGCTGGGCCCGTGAGCCATGGCCGCTGAGCCTGCGCGTCTGGAGCCTGTGCTCTGCAACGGGAGAGGCCACAGCAGCGAGAGGCCCGCGTACCGCAAAAAAAAAAAAAAAAAGAAAACAAAAACAAAAATGTCCAAGAAGAGGCAAAGGCTCTCATTTTTTTTGAAACAAGAGTCACAGAATCTAAGTTTTCATCAATAAATGGAAAATCTTTTACAAATATTTTGAAAAACATTTTAGAAGAGTAATAGAGGCACTGAAAGTGGAAGCATAAGTTCCATCTTCAATCATCATCTGAGACCTGGGCCCATGTCCCCCCGCAAGTCCACACAACTGATGAGAAAAAATAGTGTTCCTGCTAATTGAGAGCCTACCTACTAGGTGAGAGGCTTTATACCAGTCACTTTACTTAAATTGTTTCTCATCTTCACAACATCTTTCAGGTGGTTAAATCACGCTGAGTTAGATGTTGCTAATGGGGCCGCCATTGTACCTGGGGCACCCCTTCCACCCAGCATTTACTGCATTATTTTGAAATTGTATTGATGTCTCCCTGACTTTTTTTTTTTTTTTTTCTTTGCGGTATGCGGGCCTCTCACTGTTGTGGCCTCTCCCGTTGCGGAGCACAGGCTCCGGAGGTGCAGGCCCAGCAGCCATGGCTCACGGGCCCAGCCGCTCTGCGGCATGTGGGATCCTACCGGACCAGGGCATGAACCCGCATCCCCTGCATCGACAGGCGGACTCCCAACCACTGCGCCACCAGGGAAGCCCTTCCCTGACTATTTGATGAATACCAAGAGCAGAAGCAATTTCTTCGTCATCATTGTATGCCTAGAACTTGCCAAATTGACTAATACACCATAGTTGCTAAATAAACTTTTGTTAAAGAATATTTTAATCAAAAAATACTTTAAAAATTCATGATGGTTTTCTGGGTTGAACTTTCGATTATTCCCCACAAAGGAAAAAGTAAAGTTTAGAAAATAATCTCTGTTTTGGGTCAATCTTTCCTTTGTCTAGAATATAGAAATACTACCAATCCTCTTCTGGATTGTCCCCTCATTGTTTTTGTCCCTCCTACCTATGGGATGGGCTCCGATCCCTGAGGCTGAGCTAGCTGAGTCGCTGTTGTGTGTTGTCTGCATTTTCAGATCCTCCCAGTATTAGAAATATGGGCCTTCCTAAGGGCTCCCTGAGCTGGTGACCGGCTAATGACTTCCCTTGAAGAATATGAGCCAGGCTATGGCCAGGAGTCCATCTGAAAAAGAGAAACAGGTGATGGTAAGGCAGCAGATGTGACCACAACAAACAAAACCGTGAGGCTGTGAGCTGGGATAAAACCAGCCCTGGTGCCCTGAGCCTCAGGAGCCTCAGGAACCTCATGGGCACAGCTGGTTCATGTGCCTGTTCATGCCTCTGAAGCCTAGATAGTGCTCAGAATGAAGTTCAGTAAAGGCTTTTGGGAAGATGAGGGGATGGGGATTATGGGGTATTTATACTGGTTCCTAGAGCACAACTCCCCTTGAGATGAGATGAGAACACTTGGAATTCAGTAGGTATGGCTGGGGGCATCCTACATGATCACCAACTGGGTTGTGCAAGAAGTTCCATATGTTTTTATGTTCTAAGTCAACTTAATTTTGACTCATAGTCCTCATTCTTCCAGGCTTTTAGGAAATTCAACTTCATATCCTTTTGGCAGGCTACCCACCTTCGAGTAGAGTGAACGTCTTGTACAAAGCCAAGAAATGGGGAAGTCCTCTTTGATCATCAGTCATTTACCAGAGACTCATGTTCTCCCAACTCCATGGCCCCTTTGGGGACACCAATTCCACTGCTTTCTCACTAGGTTCAGGGTGCAGAGCTGTCTGGATGCTGGAATATTTTCTCCCTGGTAAGAAATGGAGTTTTTATCTTTTATCTTCTAAGGTGTTTTCACCTCATTCAGATGGAGTAATGAAGGAGAGGTGTGAACAACCCTGCTACTAGAAGAATCCTTAGGCTTCTCTCCAATTGCCAGCCCAGGGGATTGTCTCCTCCCTATCCTTCCTCTCAGAAAATGTCTTTGTCTCCTGCCCATCAATGACACATTGCCACTCCAATGGGTTCATTCAGGATGAGCCATGTGCTTGACACTACTTTTGTCCATCCAGAGACCTTGAAGCAAGGATTGGTAAAATCTGGCCACCAGCTTGAAATGAAGGGAGAGGGGAAAATAAATAGAAGTAACTATCTCATATTTTAACCACTATTCCCTAGGGGAATGCTAGACACAGAGGCAGAGAAATGCAGAGACCATTATTACCTTGGGACAGATGTCACAAGCAGAGGGGATTGGGCTAGAGAAGACATACCCCAGGTTACTCTGTGATGTTTCCTGATTGGGGTTGAGGCTTCCTTAGGGATGATAAGTGCAACATTTAGGTCTCTTCTTTTAGAGCAGATGGCAGCAGCAGGCAGTGGTCCAGTCTATGGTAGCACACTGGTAGTGACAGATGGTTTTCCATAGGACGTTCAGGAACCACAGCTATAGCCACAAATGTAACCAGTGATGAGGTACCCTGCAAGGCACATGGGACAGAGATGACAGAGCCCTTAAATTTGTGAAGGGAGGAATCCTTACCTCGGCCTACCCTACTTCACTCTTGCTCATGCTTCATCACCCTATGATTATCCTTTCTCTACCTTTGGGAGTTCAGAAAGTGTCATTGTAAGAAGGGGGTGATGAGGAGCCAGAGGACAGATGGGATGGACTTACAGGTAAGCAAGTGGCAAATTTGACAGTAATCAGTCCACAGGTGACATAATAGCATAGTAATCTAATAAAAGAAGAGAAATCAGAATTTTTTTGAGAGAATTGGTAAAGAAAGCGATAGACTGAGAAGCAGATGCCCAGAACATTGGTTTAAAGATATGAATTGAATTGCATTGACTATTGAGTTTGTTGGGAATGACAGGAAAAGAAAAGAGAACCTAGGATCACGAGAGTGCCCTTGGGTTAAGATGTTGTTAAGATGAGCCTTAACAGGGAGAGTTGTTGCCCACCCCCTCTGGGCAACGCTTGCGGTCATTGGCATGCCTAGTGCATTTGACACCCAGAGGGAATTAGTAATTTTTTATTCTATTCATTTATTTTGAAGTTTCTTAAAGAATCTCTTTTAAAAGATTAAGAAATATTTATGGATAGTCACAGAATTCATGTCTTTAACATTCAAATATGGGTCAGAATTTCCTGAAGACTATTTGGGGCAATTTTACTTCACTGTGCCTTAGTTTATTCTTCTGTATTTTTCTGACCTCTGGGTCCTTGCCAACATCTATAAGTCCATATTTGTATACTAATCATAGATAGGGTAATATACTTAATATTACTTAAAACAAAATACTAACCATATTACCAAATACAGGGTCATCTATTTATGTTTTTTATATAAAAATCGAACATATTAGAGATATAGGGTACTTTTCATTACAAAAGATTCTTGGCTATTCAAGGTATTCACACGTAAGACTATACATGAATAGTGCCCTTAAAATGGAAACAAATGTATAAAATTTATGGACAGCAGAATCTGAGCTTGGAAGGAGCTCTTAGGTGTCAGGTGTCTTAAATTCCTTCTGATGTGCTACAGTCAACTAGGTCTTTGTATGCAAATCATTTAATTGCTTATGTATAAAGAAAAGACTGAATTAGGATCACTGGGCTTCTTTTCTATTCACATACTCTAAATGAAATTTGGAAAATTATGTATCACCTTATACCTTTTGAATTGACATTCAGAACTCTAATTCATAAGTTTAGATAGTAGCAAAATGTTTGATTTCTGACATATTACCCGTTTAAAATAAAACACTTATTAAATTTATGCAATGAAATCTATATATCATAGCAATTTGACATCTACCACCCATTTTTAAAAATGCAAAAGTGAAGCTTGTATTAATACAGTATGATTCCACTTATGCAGGCTAAGTAGAGTGGTCAAATTCACAGGGACAGAAAGTAGAAGGATAGTGGACAGGGGCTGGCAGTAGGGGGAGATTAGGAATTGTTTAATGGGTATAGAGTTTCAGTTTTGTAAAATAAAGAGTCCTGGAGATTGGTTGCATGGCAGTGTGAATGTACTTAACACTACTGAACTGTACACTTGAAAATGGTTAAGGTGGTAAATTTTATGTTACATGTATTTTACCACAAATTTTTTAAAATTAAAAATAGATTTTAATAAGTGAAGCTTGTATTTAATAGTCAAAATTTTTACATTATTACTAGTTTCCTGAATTTATATTTCCATTCCCTTCCTCTACAGAACTTTTTTTTTAAGGCTTAACAGTAATTGGATGAAATTTATTACCTAGTCTAGATTTTTTTTTCTTGAGGTAATATTGGTCTATAACATTATGTAAGTTTCATGTATACAACATTATAATTCGACTTCTGAACACACTACAGCATGATCACTACCAAAAGTCTAGTTTTCATTCGTCAATGTATAGTTGACCCCTTCACCCATTTCCCCTCCCCCCACCATCCTTCCCCAGAGGGGATCATTCTTTAACACTCCCATCCTTTATATGACAAAATTATTTCCGGTAATAATTACGTAAGCATCAGTAATAATCATTATTTCTTGATCCATTCTATAGTTTAAAACAACAACAACAAAAAACCCTATTAAAAAGAGCAAATGTCAGTTTTAAAGGTACTGTTTAAATTCAGTATATTTTTGTGTGAACTAAAATTTGCACTTAGCACACAAAAATATTATACCTCTCAGTTTGTACTCTCTGAATTTATTTTAAATTCAATTAAACTCAACATAATCATATAGAATGACCAAATTGATATAATTCAAGTTCTGTTAATTTGTCTTAACAATCACCAGGCTATCATTGCTTATTTCGATCCTACTGTTTAACTGCAGGAATGCATAGCAGGATAGGAATTGTAGACACACATGCAAACTTGAATGTTTTTTTTAATTGTTACAGACTGACTTTAAAAACGAAGGCATATAGCTGAGGCCAAGTACAGGGGGCCCAACTGTATAACTAGAAGTAGTCTGAATTAACTTCCATGCAGAATACAATGCTTGTTAAAAGATAAGTAATAAAAATGTACTAATTTGAAACTTACATAAAACTTTTTTGAGCTTATTAAAACTCAACAAGACTAACAAATAATGTTTTGGAGGAGGAGTATTTTATCATTGACATTATTTAGAATTGCCTGTATATGTTGATAATAGAAATTGAATTGACTTTTACTCAGATTTATTATTGCTTTTAAATTCTCTATGGACAATACATCCTGCTTCTTGCCTGCACCTCTACCTTTGGTAGTCACTGCATATAGTATAAAGACATTGCCTGCAATCAGTCACTGCAAGTAGAGATTCCACCTCAGCATTTCTGGAAAATATTCACAAGGTCCTACACAGAGAAGGTAGAAGAAAGTTTTTGTTCCTTCAAAATCCATAGACAAACTAAGTGGAGTCTTTTAATATTTTTCTCTCCTTAGAGCTACCCTCTTCCTAAGAGTGCACTCCTTTCCCAATGACCCAAAGGTGGAGGTATATTTTTAATATGTCTTATCTCCTCTCCCCATTTAATTTCCACTGATTATTTACATAAAATAAAATAAAATGAAATGCAAAGTAAAGTTTGAATAGTTGTAGCATAGGACAGAGGTTGCAAAGAGTGGGGGCATAAAACTGGGTAAAAGTAACTGGGCAATTGGGAAAAGTAAAGAAAGGTAGGAAAGATGGGGCTGGGACAGGGTCATTTGTTACAGGTTAAGCTAAGGCACAGCACTGATTTCCTATGACTTCCCTTGCACAAGGGAGCAGGGAAGTGTGGAATGTAGAACCCTAAAGGGACACAAAATAATTCATTATGTTATAAGAAGTAAATAACAGAGCTTCTATATTTATTTATTTATTCCCATTCTTTAACATTTTCTGTTTTGTATGTTTCAGAGTAAACATAATATCTTGCTACATGTTTATAGTTTTAAAATTGCATTTAAATGTGTGCTTAATTTTAAAAAACTCATGGGGGTTTCCCTGGTGGTGCAGTGGTTGAGAGTCCGCCTGCCGATGCAGGGGACATGGGTTCGTGCCCCGGTCCGGGAGGATCCCGCATGCCACGGAGCGGCTGGGCCCGTGAGCCACGGCCGCTGAGCCTACGCGTCCGGAGCCTGCGCTCCGCAATGGGAGAGGCCACAGCAGTGAGAGGCCCGCGTACCGCAAAAAGAAAAAACAAAAACAAAAAAACTCATGTATCTGAAAAAATAATAGGAGACCAAGAAAACCAAGAGCCACAGGAAGTTTGCAGGTCTCTCTAGCCCAAGTTTCAGCTCTGTTTTTGGCTACAGTTGGAGAGCTCTCTGATGAGGCTTTAAGTGCTGCTATTTTATCTTGTGAATTCATATACTTTAGATACTACATGAGAAATCAGTCAAGTCTATATTAGAGGTAAAAACTTAGATGAAGATAAAAACTGAGAGGCTGACCCACAGTGAATAGAGATTAGTCATGGAATTGCTTGGAGATAGGGCAAAATGTCCCTCAAAAATGGTCCTGGAATCTGCTCAACGGTTGCAGAAGTACCTGATTAAGACTGCAGAATTCTGCATCATTAAACGGAGAAAAATTGGTTCTGTGAAATTTGATGAGTTGATGCTCTCAATTAGCTGTGAAACCATAAAGCCTCTGTACTCATCAAGGTTCCAGTCAGGTGCAAGTTGGCTCTAAGAAGAGAATTTGCATTCTGGTGGCCAAAAACAGTATCCTAAAATGGTTGGATGAATTGATTTGTCCAAAGCTGTTGTCCCTTTGGATTCCGGAAACGTCTAATAAAGACAACAGTATGTTCTTGGCATTATCTATTGTCAAGTTAGTTGCAGTAATCCTTGGCTAACAGATTCAGCTGTGGCCAGAGATAGAGATACTGAGTGGAGAATTACAGAGAGGGTCACTGGGGTGGGAATAATGAAAGAAGAGGGTCTAGAGAAGAGAATAGAGAAGAGGATATCAAAAGAAAGAGGGTGAGCATGGTGGAAGCTAGAGGAAGTACAGGCATGTGGGTTTCCTGGAAGTAGACAGCATTTCTTGGAGTCATTTAAAGGTGATGTAGGTCAAGTCTGCAAGGTCAGATTCACTCTGGGACCATGTGCTGTGGCAGCCATCCTAGCTCAGTGCTCTCTTCCTTACTTGTTTTTCTGTCTTTCTGTCTCTGTGTGCTGCCAAAGGAGAAGCAATGGAGGACTCCAGGGCTCTGATTCAGGAAGGGGATGTGTCCCGGGGGAGATGGACAAGAGCTCTCATAAAAGACGAGAGACCTGTGGAAACTGCCACCTGCCAGAGAGGAGCCAGTAGAAGGTAGTGGGCTGTCAAAAGGTATTTCATAGGATGACTGCTGCCATCTTCCTAGGATTGGATGCCTACCCATTTGACTCTCCAACTGATGCTTTTCTGATAGAGCCTCTAATTGTCTGCCAGTAAAATGGGGGTTAGGGTGAGGGGAGATTCACCATAACTCAGGCAGTTTAGGAGCCATGTGCCCTTTAATTCTTTAAAGTTGTAAAAGGAGATCAGTACTGATCAGGGACAAACTGAGAGGCCTGAGCATGTCCATGTATCTCTATCTCTCTATTTCTAGTGATATGTACATAGAGATAGACAAAATCTACCACAAAATTGATTCACATGCATTTTAATGACATAATTATTATTGTGCTGCATGGTAACCGGTCATATATGATAAGCAGCTGACATAGTTGATTAATAAATATGGCTTTTCAGAGCCTAAACAGGTTTCTGGTTTTGCTTTCTACATATTTGGCCACCTATAATAAACAACCATGTTGACTGCATTTTCTAATACCAGGTTCTGTCTGATTCCTATCATAATCATTGGATTAAATCTAACTGGTAAATCATCTTCATGTACCCAGGAATAGAACATGGGATGGAGAAACATCTGAAGAGTTTTTGACTCACTCTACTCTTGAGATTCCTGGAATGCTGAGCTGGCTCACTGGTAGAGGGGAACCAAATTTATAAAGGGGCCAAAAAGGTTACTGGGAGGAAAGGTACAGTGTCTCCTACAATTCACTTTGAAGTTCAACCTCTTTAGAATGTTATGTCTAGAATCATCCTTTTAGGACTGAGATGATTCTTTTGACTCAAAGTTTGAGGATTGAGATGGTTGTGATTGAATTCTGCTAACACAAAAAGACACCAAGATCCCAAATGAGAGCCCATTAGGAAGGAGGAAGGAGTCTGGACCAGGTGACCTGGGCTCCAAACCAGAGATTAGAGGCTCACAATAGAAATTGGTTCTGGAAAATCTTGTGGCTGAGCCTGGAATCCTCTTTGGTATTTATTGGTTGTGATATGATAACAAACAACTTGGGAGATTCTTGCTTGGGGGTGCTGAGGTTGAAGATATGCTTCAAAACAAAGTCATGATTTTGATTTGTTTATTCTTAGTAGTGAGTCAAGCTTAATGTCACAAACCAGTTAACGTATAAGGATCTCACTGTAGACACATAGTAGATCCATAGTCTAAATAATTAGACACCAGCAGGTGCCTCTTCCCTGCCAAGATGTATGAAACATACCTTCTGTCATATTTTTAAGGACAATCACTGAGTTTGGGTTGAAAAGTATCAAACCTGCCATTCCCCAGATGCAGAAATGGGTGGTTCAGTCTCCCTGGTTCTCATACAGCGTGTTCTTCTCATCTAGCACTACACAGACATCCAGCCAACAGTAACTTTTTAAAGCTCCCTGATACATCTCTGTTCATAAATTCTAGCTTTTTTTCCTGCCTCTCTCTGCCTTTTCTCTTGAGCAAATAACTTTTTCTTTCTCTTTCCCTCCCTCCCTCCACTTTCATTTTCTTTCCTTCCTTCTATCCTTCATTTCTTCCTTCCTTTTTTTTTCTTTCCTTCTTCCTTCTTCTCTGCCTGACAAGACCTGATATCTTTGATTAGTGAGCCATAGTTCTTGTTATCACTTTTAAACGGTCATATTTATAGCTAACTACTTGTCTATAGGAAAAAGACAGGGCTTTCCATTAAGGACAGGGCCTTCCATTACGATTTCTTCTCCATTTTCTCTCCTTGATATTTCTAGAGGGAGGGACAAGCAGTAGACTGAGTTGGTGAGGGAATGCAAATGGCTAATGAAAATGAAGAAAATGTTTAACATTATTAATTCACAATGATATGCAAATGGAATTGCTGTAAACATCAATATGTACCTCTCAGATTCTCCAGGGTTAAGAAAAAGGCGAAAACAGGAATTCCTCATAGTATTCTTCTGCTGAGAACGTAAAATTATTTATACATTTTTATGGGAGTTCATTTGCTAAAATATTTCAAAGTATGTACTATTTTTTGACCAAGAAATTTCACTTTATGGGCTTAACTTAAAAAAAAATCAGAGATAGGTACAAAGATTTTTATTTTGGGGCTTCCCTGGTGGCGCAGTGGTTGAGAGTCCGCCTGCCGATGCAGGGGACACAGGTTCATGCCCCAGTCCAGGAGGATCCCACATGCCGTGGAGCGGCTGGGCCCGTGAGCCATGGCCGCTGAGCCTGCGCGTCCGGAGCCTGTGCTCCGCAACGGGAGAGGCCACAACAGTGAGAGGCCCACGTACTGCAAAACAACAACAACAACAAAAAACCCCAAAAAACATTAACTATTAAACAGTGATTCACAGAAATAACTGTATTTTCACCACTTGTTAAGGGTTAGGATGAAGAAGAAGAGAGGAATCTCCCCTGTGGAAATGACATTTATGTGACTTGAAGATGAGCAGAACTTAGCCTGGGGTGGAAAGCTAAATGCAAAGCAGCAGCCCCTGCCACAGACAGGTTTCCAAACTGGTACAGGCCAAACTGGGGTAGGAGGGAAAACTCACTCAGATGTAACTCAACTGGTTAGAAAACCATTTGATGGAACTGGATTTTACATGCCACAGCAAAGGGCCTATTTGGTTCTTTCTAGAGTACTCAGAAAAGGTACAGGATCTGCTTGAGATTTCATCCTGACATGGAGAAAGTAGGCACAGAAATGCAGGTCTGAAAGTCCATGGGAGAAAGAATAGAATTGCATGATGATTTTAGCCTGTCAGGTCCTGCTCATTCACTAAAAGAATTAGGCAAGATTCTGTTTATTAAATATCTGCATTTAGGAAGCATTCCCTGGGTACCACGTGAAGAACGGCTTACAGGGGAACAAGGGTACTTTCAGGGAGACCCTTAGGAGTATGAGTAACCTTGGGGAAAGTTGTTGAAGTCTGGAGGAGGGTGACAACAGGAGGGTTGAAAGAAGTGCAGACATGTGAGATGTAAACAGTAATACATAGTAACAAAAACTGCTTAGGAATTTAGTGATACCTTTAAGAGTTTGTGTTTATTCTATCGTTATCCTTACATATTTGGAAAACAGTAAAACACTTTGTGGTATTTTGAGTCCTCTGAGCTGCTGCTGCCAACATGGGATTAAACTCACCAGGATTTTAGTAGGGGAAAGGCCCCGGGAAAGAAAGTAGGGAGGCGGCCAGGAACGGGGTTGGGGGGCGGGGGCTGTGACTTGCAGTGTATCTCTGACCCGGGGTGAAGGAAGGAGAGAGAGAGAGACAGAGAGACAGAGACAGAGAGAGACAGAGACAGAGAGAGAGAGACGGGGGGGCGGAGAGAGAGAGAGAGAGAGAGAGAGAGACAGGCAGCATCCTCACAGGCAGGGTAGGTATCAAGGGGTCTTTGAACCGAAGCTGGCCCAGCAAGGAGCCGGGTCTCCCAGGACTGGGTCTGCCTTCATCTCCCCACTGCGCTCAGTCTGCTGGGAGGAGCCCGTGGGAGGCTCAGCCTGAGCCCCAGGCACCGATGAATTTCCATTAGCGAATGGAATTCTCCCTCCATTCCACTCCTTGGTGGAGTAGGTCTACGAGGGCATTCTCGCGGCTGCCACACCCTTAAATAGGTGCATTTTATTCATTCAGGCTACAGATAGACCCTGAGGTTCTTAGGAAACCAGGATCTATCTCTACAGTAGCTCTGACGTCTCTCCTAATGCAGTAACTCAGAGACTCACAGGTGGGAGATACGGAAGCAGAGTAGGTACATCTCATGGTTTCTCACATTTGTCTTTCCCAGGTTTCTCTTCACTTAACATCTCTAAACATTCTCCTCTTGTCCTATAAATCCCTCTCACTTCTAGTATATCAAATTCACAAAAACTTCCCCTTTGTACGAAAAAGTTTTTCCTAATTTTCCATTCTCCAGCATACTTTCTCATCACTCTCCTCCCACCCCGACCCTTCCTCTCTGCCTTGCCAGTGTGTAGTCTCGTATCTCTCAGTCTCTCTCCCTGGCTGCTGAAATTGTTGGATAACATTAAACAGACAAACAAAAAAAACCTCCATCTACTAAACAGTGAAGGTGAATGACTTCTATTGACCTTCCTGGAGCTCTTTAGTCGTTTCTTCTTGATACGTTATGGCATGTCCCTCAAGACTGCCCTAAATTCCCTGAAGTCTCCTCAAATCCCCAAATAACCTTCGATTCTACCTCAGGAGCTGACATCACTTCCTACTCTCCTTGCTGTGAGACAAGGGGTACTTAACTTCTCAGGATCTTAGTTTCCTCATCACCATAATGGGGAAATAATGGTTCAAGGGCTGTGATGAGGATCAATTGGGCTATTTGTGCAAAATTATGGCAGTTTGTTAGTTATTACTACATCTATTAATAAATTACATGATTGCATTATGTTCCTCTTCTGAATCACATTGCAGTAAGCTAAGTACTGGTTAATAGGCTGTTGGGCCTGAGTGGATTTATTTTGAAGATGGAGAAACAAACTCTTTGCATTGTCAACGTGGTTAGTTTGGTTTGGAAGGTGAAGCTTCACAATGTTTTCTCATTCTAGTATGTCTCTAAGACTGATATCATTAATAAATCACACCCAAACACATAACGAAATAATAACCTCATACCCAAAGACAGTCTCTCTTTCCAGAAATTATGGCTAAAGTGAAATGTTTCTGGTCTTTACATTCATGTGGTGTAAACAGGAGGAGAGTCTAGTCGCATATTTAACTTTCAGCTTTCCTCTATGCTCACATATTGTTTACTTTGGGTTTTTAAAAAACAAACTTCATTATTCAGTGTTGGAAATGACAACCATTAAGCTGATTCCTACTTCAGTTTTTCAGCTGTTGCTCTAGTTACCTTAAAAATTAGCTTTTTGTCTTATGGATGAGACTCCCTAATTAAAACCAGACTCTCCTCATTTGGTCTTATTCTTCCGTGCTTCTCTGAGACACATTTGTCTTCTATTTATAGCTTTCACATTGTCATGAGGAAAGAGCAGCAAACACATACAGGGAAAGGGAAAATATTGATAAGGTCATTCACTCCCCTTCTCAGTCTAATTCCTGGGTTTGAATTTGAGTTTTAAATTCGAGCTCACCTGTTTAGTTCCATTCTAGGTCTCAGCTCTGCCTTCAGCAATAACGTGTTTTTGTTGATTGATGCCTTTATTAGTTTGCTCAGGCTGCTATAACAAAGTACTTAAACGACAAAAATGATTTCTCACAGTTTTGAAGGCCAGATGTCTGCGATGAAGGAGTCGGAAAGGTTGTTTCTTCTGAGGTTTCTCTCCTTGGCTTGTAGATGGCCGTCTTCTCCTTCTGTCTTCACATGCTTTTCCCTCTGGATATGTCTGTGTCCTGATCTCCTCTTCTTATAAGGACACCAGCCATACTGGCTTAGGGCCCATCCATATAAACTAATTTTACCTTAATTTCCTCTTTCAAGGCGCTATCTCCAAAATAGTCACATTCTGAGGTCCTGGGGGTTAGGACTTCAACATATGAATTCAGCCCATGATACCTATTGGAGGAAAGCAGGAGGAAATGTGTTTTTATTAAAAATTCATAGTTTCTATTTTTTTAACATCCTTATTGGAGTATAATTGCTCTACAATGGTGTGTTAGTTTCTGCTGTATAACAAAGTGAATCAGCTATATGCATACATATATCCCCATATCTCCTCCCTCTTGCGTCTCCCTCCCACCCTCCCTATCCCACCCCTCTAGGTGGTCACAAAGCACCAGGCTGATCTCCCTGTGCTATGCAGCTGCTTCCCACCAGCTATCTATTTGACATTGGGTAGTGTATATATGTCAATGCTACTCTCTCACTTTGTCCCAGCTTACCCTTCCCCCTGCCCATGTCCTCAAGTCCGTTCTCTACGTCTGCATCTTTATTCCTGTCCTGACCCTAGGTTCATCAGAACCTTTTTTTTTTTTTTTTAAGATTCCATATATATGTGTTAGCATCCGGTATTTGTTTTCCTCTTTCTGACTTATTTCACTCTGTATGAAGGACTCTAGGTCCGTCCACCTCACTACAAATAGTTCAATTTCATTTCTTTTTATGGCTGAGTAATATTCCATGGTATATATGTGCCACATCTTCTTTATCCATTCATCTGTCGATGGAGTATGTAATATACTCCATCGACAGATGAATGAAGCATCTTTTTTTCATACTGCACTGTGATAAAAGTTTAATGAGATGCTTTAATAAAAATATATAAAGGTTCGTTTTGAATGCAGAAGGAGGACAGCAAAAATAGCAGAAAAGCTGGCTTTCCAAAGGGGGTACAACGTTGCTTGGGATGGAAGAATTAGAAAACTTTTTGCTGACATAAACATTCTTTCACTGCCATTTCAAGTCTTAGAGGATAAAATAATGAACTATTTATGCTGAATAAGTAGTGTCCTTTAAATTTCAACCCAGGTAGCACTTGAAAGGGATACAGGGATACTGACAAAGAAATAGGGTGTTAGGGAGCCCTCTGCTGCAAGTGGTATCCTCAAAAACTGAAAAAGATTCCAAATCAGTTTCAAATGATCTCACATCCTTTCATCTGTGGGAAAGACTTTTCTGACTGCCTAAAAGGAATAAACATTAGCAAGACCTCAGAATGTTAAGTTCAATGTTTGCCTCCTTGCCTAGAAAAACATTTTGGTATCTCTTTCCCTGACTGGGATATCATCAACTTTGCATCTCTCATTTGACCGAGTATCATACAGTCCTCTTGAGGATTGTTATTAAAACATTTAATTCATAAAATCACAGAATCTTTTTTAAAAAAGGAAGGATATTGAAGATTTAGGCCAATCCTCTCCTGGATTTAAATTATTCACAAGTAGAGTTTTTAAAAGATCAGATGGAACTCTCTCAGCACCTAGTCACATTTACCATTGTGTTTGTACTACAATTCAACTTGTTCTGGAATATCCTGGTCTGATCACATTGCCCTGTATAAACCTAAAAATCCTCTTTAACACTCATGATAAAGGTGGTCTATTGTTACTTATGTTAAATAGGTATGATTTGCATATTATGCAATTGAATTTAAGTAAGTCACATTAAGATGGGTTTGCAGCATTCCCAGAAGATAATTGTCAAATATTTAAATAAATAGAACATGTAATTCTTGCACTGTTTCTGTAAAAATCTCTTCTTCATCCAAAACTATGTCTGGTTACTGTTTAATATTGCATCTGTTGCAGCACTGCCCAACAGACCTTTCTGTGATGATGGTAATGTCCTATAATATCCTTACTGTCTAATACACAAATTCAGAGAAGTGAGCAAGCCCTGAATGTCTCATTCATTCATTCATTTATCAAACATTGGCTGAGAGTCTAGTTTGGCCTGGGTAATGTGGCTGGGCACTGGGTGTACAATGATGAACAAGATACAGCTCCTACCTCTAAGGGACATGTGAGCTAATAACTCATAAGACAATTGGAATAACAGACTATAGTTGGTTATGGAGGGGGCTGAGGAAGGACACAGAGAGACACCTAACCCAGCTAGGTGAGGGGGTTGGGATTCACAACTTGGAGCACGCTTTGTATTTCGATGAATTATTCACGGTAGACATGACCTCATCCCCATTTTTAGAATGAGGAAACAGTCTCAAAGGGCTCTGTCATTTACCCAAGCCCATGTGAAATCTACTCAGCCAAATAGATTTCGATGCAAAATTCATATGCTTTCTAAAAATGTCAATCAACATTTCTTCAAAGAAGATTTTCCAAATCACCCAACTTCTGCCTGTTGCTATAAAAATTTAAAAAAGGGATTTTCAAATGAGGTAAGAAGAGTGAGGCAACTACTGCAGTATTCTGTGTTAAATTAAACACACGAATGATCAGTTAGTTAATGGTATATGCTTAGACATATTATTTATAGTTGGTTAAATTTTGTTTGTTGTTATCCTATCAAAAATTAGTGGACATTATAAACTTGGTTAGCAAACAGTACTTCAACTTAAGTAATTCCACCTATCTTCTGTTCCTTCCTAATTGTACTACTGACAAGTAAGTGAGTTTGCAGGGCTCGATTCTTGAGCTTTGCAAAGCTTTATGATGAAAAAAATTATTAAAACAGATATCTTGGGCTTCCCTGGTGGCGCAGTGGTTGAGAGTCTGCCTGCCGATGCAGGGGACACGGGTTCGTGCCCCGCTCTGGGAAGATCCCACATGCCGCAGAGCGGCTGGGCCCATGAGCTATGTCCGCTCAGCCTGCGCGTCCGGAGCCTGTGCTCCACAACCGGAGAGGCCACAACAGTGAGAGGCCCACGTACCACAAAAAAACAGATATCTTTCTTCAATGAGTTCCTAGAAACAGAGGGAAATTAAGCAAGAATCTAAAGGTAAATAGAAACCACAGATACTGAAAACAATCTTTGAATGGCAGAACTCAAGTTTCTAAGAAAGGAAGGTGGGAGGAAAAGAGATGGAACAAGAATAAACATTTCTATTTTGAGCACCTGTAATATTCAGAAAAGGAAGAGGAAAGGCAGATTGTCTGTTTCATCATCTGTGGGGTCACAAACTCAGTATTATGACAATCTAAGAATACTAGCCACACTTATTATCTTTCATATTCAGCTGGATGGTTCTCACTTGGGGTTGCTCAAGCAGTTGTGGCCAGATGTTGGCATCCAAAGGCTCAGCTGGGCTGGCTGGTCAGGAGGGCTTGCTCACATTGCTGGCCATTTGCTGGGAGTTTAAATAGGGCTGTTAATTGCAGCACTACATGCTCTTCTTCATGAGCTTGCGCTTCCTTCAGTGCGGTGGCTGGATTTACAAAAAGGGTTTCACAAGAGCAAGTATTCTAAGAGACCCAGGAGGAAACTGCAAGGCTTCTTATGACATGGCCTTGAAAACATATAACATCACTTCTATCATGTTCTATTAGTCAAATAAGTCACTAAGGTCAAACCAGATTCGAGCAGAGGGAAACTGATGGGGAGTGACAAGGTCACATTACAGAAGAGCATGCAACTGGACAGAGCAAACAAGAGGTGCCTAGTAAGAAGGCAGATCTTATTACATCCATTTTTGGAAAAGACAATTTGTCGCAGTCTTCTATCCAGACATGACAATTCACATCCTCTTACATGCAACATATAATTACTCCCAAAGTCTCATCAGTCCCAAATCCAGATCTTGCCATTGATATCAAGTGCAGGGGAGGATGTCTCCTTAGCTCTGAGCCCCGTTCTTTAAGTACAACTCCTTGGGAACAGTTCTTCTTTTCTAATTTCTGTATCTTATCCTCCACCCAACTCTACCCTCCACCCACAGCTTACCTAAGCCCTGTGGAGTGGCAGTGTAGGTAGGGAAGAAAGGCAAAGGGGGGAAGACTGTTTACATCTACTACTGTCCTAAGAACATTTTGTCTTCTCCGGGCCTGGCGGATGTTTTTTGTTTGTTTGTTTGTTTTTTAATTAATTTATTTTTGGCTGCATTGGGTCCTCATTGCTGCACAGGCTTTCTCTAGTTGTGGCAAGCAGGGGCTACTCTTAGTTGCAGTGAATGGCCTTCTCATTGCAATGGCTTCTCTTGTTGTGGAGCACGGGCTCTAGGCACATGGACTTCAGTAGTTGTGGCACGTGGGCTCAGTAGTTGTGGCACACGGGCTTAGTTGCTCCACGGCATGTGGGATCTTCCCGGACCAGGGCTTGAACCCGTGTCCCCTACATTGGCAGGTGGATTCTTAACCACTGCACCACCAGGGAAGCCCACTGGCAGATGTTTAATGCTGCCTCCTTCTCTGTGTGTACTTGGTGGGGGTCTTCAGTCTCCCGTACTGGGCTCCTTGAACTTCAGCTCTTGTGTCTGGGCTGTCCACTCCTCACAGACTCAAATTGCTGGTACCTCATTGGCCTCCTAGCCAGGTCTCTTGAGCAGAAGTTAAAATGAGGAGTACCTTCTGGCCTAGTTGAATTGAAAATCACTTCTCCTCAGCTCAGATAATTCAACCAAAATGATAAATTGGCTTATTTATTTATGAACGAAGATAAAGTGTAACCAATTATCTTCCCTCCCATTTGTCCGACTCTAGTCCCATGGTAGAATGGTTTCACTGAAGGAACATTCTTTCCCTTGAGAGAACATGTAGCTTACTGGGCATCCAGGAAGGGTTAATGATTTATCCCAGACAACAGCTCAACTCTACAGGGCCTCATATCTCCTAACTTTTGAAGAGTTGGAGGAGTAAGTTTGGGTTTCCAAAAAGAAATAAATGTCACATTAACTGTATTGGCTCTGGCGTGTGACCAGGACTCAGAACTTTTACAAATTTTCCTTCTTCTGCTATTTCCCAAGTTCTTACACTCCAAAATCATGTCTTCCTGATCACTGCCCTCAAGGCTGCAATATCAAAGATTAGGATCATCTCTCATTGCTTTATTCCTTCTCAAGGTCCACACAGAAGACTGGGGTCCCATCATTACAGACTTAACTACTTTATTTAATGAAACTAATTTAATAAATTAGAAAAAAGTAGAATTTTAAGCCCCAAACACTAAACTAGACACAGATGACAATTTAATTTCTATCTATAAAAATGTAATCAAGAAGGAAGATAAAATAGTGACAAAAATTTAGATACTGATTAACAGAGCATAAAATACATGAAATTTAAAAATTAGAAATAAAAGTAAAATTGGGAAAAAGAGAGTAGAAGACACTTCTCTATCAGAGGTTGACATTTCAAATGATAAATAATAATAATAATAATAACAAGGATATAAAGGATTTGAAAAGTAGTTAACCCAAGTGATTTAACAGCCATGTGTATAGAATTTAGATGCCATGCTCTCTGATGCCTCTTGGCTTTAAGTCATACTGTTCCATTTGTTTGCAAAGCCTCTTCCTGCCTTCTCCACCTATTCTTTTTTTTTTTTTTTTTTTTTTTTTTTTGCGGTGCGCGGGCTTCTCACTGTTGTGGCCTCTCCCGTTGCGGAGCACAGGCTCCGGACACGCAGGCTCAGCAGCCATGGCTCACGGGCCCAGGTGCTCCGCGGTATGTGGGATCCTCCCGGACCGGGGCACAAACCCACGTCCCCTGCATTGGCAGGCGGACTCTCAACCACTGCGCCACCAGGGAAGCCCCATCTATTCATTTTAAGTCCTTTCTCAAATGCCAGTTTCTCAGTGATGTCTTCTTGTCACCAGGATTAAGCATAGCATCTTATAAATTCCTTTGTCCTACAGTTATTTCACTGTGCTTTCTAGTATAACTGGTTATTTTCAAGTCTGGGTTCTGCCAGATTACAAAGGCAGCAGTAATCTCATCTCTGTATCCCCAGTACTTAGCACAATACCTGGTGGCTGTGTTGAAAGAAAAGGTAGTAATGCAATGCAGGTACAGCCCACTTTATCAGTATAAAGTGGGGGCAGCAATGAGAACATTCTTTCCCATCTGTGAAAGCCCATTAATGGAGGTGAAGCAGAGCTGGGGGGAACCACGGTCAGCTCAGTGGTTATCCCTTTGAGGCCACAGCAGCCCATTACACTGAGATGGTTTAATTCCTTCTCAAAAGAGTACACTTACCTGAAGTGCTCTATCATTTCCCACCTGTGAGGTAAATGGCATCAGAGAGCAAAGTTAAAAGCAACGGAGTGGAGAATGTAGTAGGTTGAAGATATTTCAAGATTGGGGTTGACAAGGAGAGGATATATATAGGCCCAACCACAAAGCAAACTGTCATCCCCCTCCTGACTAAAGCACAGCATCTAGAAAAGCCACTCCAGCCTGTAGGCACAGACAGTGCTGCTTTGTGTGCCAGTGTGGTTTGAGGTGTGCCATCCACATCCCATCCCAGGAGGCATTCTGTGCAGCTGAGAATGAATTGGTCCAACAGCACTCCTCCTCCCCGAGGAAATAGGGCAGAGACTGGCCTGTCTGTGCATTTGCTGGGCTTAGATCCTGCTCTCCATCAGAGCACTGGGGCGCTGGAGTGGCGCTGGGGAGATGTCTCCTGAACTCTTACTCGTCACAACTAGCACCCTGGGTTTGGAAAAGCTTCTGAGAAGCAACTTGTCACTCTGAGCAGAAGGGAAGACACGCCTCTGCTTGTGCTGTGCCAGGTCTTATTCAGCTCCCAGGTGTGAGCACCCCACTTGCCTGCTGAGCTCCCTACTCAATCATGGTAGTGACTGATGGGAATTTTCATGAAGAAACTGATCCAAAACAAGAGAAAAATAAACAGGAGAGCATAATAGCAAAACCAGACTATAAATTGAAATTAATTGATTCGTTTCAGAGGTAATTATGGAGGGCCTACTTGAGATGAACTCTTCCTAAGTTTCTCTGGGGAGGCTTTTCAGAAAAAGCCCAGTGGAACTGCTTATTGGAACAGAAATGTGTTTGGTGGTTTGGTACATTTACAGGTGAGCCTGCTGGTGAAGTATCAGGCCATAGCCAAATCATATCCTTGGGAGGAGTTTGTTCTTTGTCATTCTTCTTTGTTGTGATTCTTGTGTTAAAAAGCCCTGAAGTGATGTCCAGTATAAATCAGTCCAATCCTGGAGCCCACATTGTCCAGCTTTGACAGCCAAAAGGTAATTTAAAAGATTTGATAGTCTAATCAGTCTCTCAATGGTCCATGTAAGGGGAAAGTATTTTAAAGCAAAGGCAAACATCTTCAAAAATCTTCTTTTACCATCATCCTCCACTCTGTATCCTCCACCCAAAAAGTGTCTGTTCCCTTCAATTCTATTTTTCCCATGCTCAACTCCCCCAAACTTCTCACCCCGCCCCCAACTCTTGGAGCAAATGCACACAACCCTAGTGTCATTTTAGTTCCATATTAGACACACCAATGGTGAATTCCCTGTCTTTCTCACTGTTCCCTCCGCATTACTCATTTCTTTAGAACCAAGGAGCGCCCAGGAGGTGACTTGAAAGGCAAAACATCTTTGGAATCCTTGAGAAAGGATGAAAATTGAGAATGAAGAAAGGCCTACCTCTCACGGGGAAAGACTTTATCAGAGTCTTGCTCCAGAGTTATAGCAGAAAGGCATTCCTCTCACTCTGGTCCCATCTAGCCATCCTGCTTCACCTAAAGGAGGTGGGGAGAGCTATGAAAGAAGAAACACTTGTGGAAGTCATCAGCCAGAGACACAGGTCCACTAAAAGGCTGAGATTTAATGGGAAGATTATAGATTGCCTCAACCCGCCCTCCCCAAACACACATACACCCCTTACCATCACAGCAACAGGGTTCTAGTATAATCACAATATATTACAGCTTAAAGACTACAAGACACTGATTCTCTCTGAAGAGGAATACTTAGGGAAGACCAAAGTCAAGATGGGAGGCAAAAAATGAGGACACTAGAGAAATTTGCAGCCTCTGTCCCTATAGCTACAACAAACATGAAACAAAGCCCAACTCCTAGCCCTGTTAATGTAAATCCTCACACCAGACACCTATTCAGCTGAGTTCCTATTTCCAAATACAACATATACGGCTTTCAACAAGGCATGGCAAAGGCAAGGAAAAAGAGTCTGAAGAGACAAATCATCAGAACCTGACTCAGACAGGACACAGACATTGGAATTATCAGGCAGAAAATTATAAAATAACTATGATGCATGCATTAAAGTTTCTAATGGAAAGAGTAGACAACATGCAAGAACAGATGGACAATATAAGCAGAGAGACAGAAATTCTAAGAAAGAATCAAGAAATGCTAAAAAGATTAGACATAGCTGAAAAATCAGTGTGCCTGAATATAGTGCAATAGAAAATCCCCAAACTAAAATGCAAAGAGAATAGAGAATAAAGAAAATGGAACAGAATGTTGAAGAACTCTAAGACAATTTTTTTACAGTGTAACATATATGTAATTGAAATACCTGAAGGAGAAGAAAGAGAGAAAAGAATAATAGAAATATTTGAAAAAATGTCACTGAGAACTTTCAAAAAGTATGACAATACAAGCCACAAATCCAAGAAACCCAGAGAATACAAAGCATAATATATATCAAAAAAGTACACCTAGATAGATCATTGTCAAACTGCATAGAACCATAGACAATGGGAAAATCTTGAAAGAATCCAAGAAGAAAAAAACAAACAAAAAAACCCTACCTATAGAAGAACAAGGCTGAGAATTACAGCAGACTTGTTGTCAGAAAAGAGGAAAGCCAGAAGAAAGTGTAATGAAATATTTAAAGTGTTGAAAGCAAAAAAATCATCAACCTGGAATTCTATATGTAGTGAAATTATCCTTCAAAAGTGAAGGAGGAATGAAAACTTTCTCAGACAAATTAAAATGGGGCGAATCCATCACCAGCAGACCTACTGTGCAAGGAATGCTAAGACTTTTTTCAGTCGAAAGGAAAATAATATAGGTCAGAAACTTGGATCTACATAAAGAAAGAACATATTTTAGAGAAGGAATAAATGTAAGTAAAATAAAATTTTTAAAAAATTTAATTGATCTAAAAAATAACTATTTAGAGCAATAATAGTAATGATGTATTGGGTGATTATAACATTATAGATAAATGAATGAATGACAGCAATGTCACAAGGGATGAGAAGGAATATTCTGTTAGAAATTTCCTGCACTACACATGAAGTGGAATAGTCTTATTGAAGGTAGACTTAGTTAAAAATAAATATCGCAAACTCTAGGACAAACAGTAAATTTGTTTTTATAAAGTATAATTGACATGCCAGGAGAGGAGAGAAACTAGAATCTTATAAAAGATCAAAGCAGAAAAGACAGAAATAGAAGCCTCTGGCAATTAATAGAAAACAGTTCCAAAACTGGTTATTAATCCAAATATATCAATAATCGTTCTAAATTTGAATGGTTTAAATTCATTAATTAAAAGACAGAGACTGTCAGGGTAGATTAAAAATACCCAACTATTTGTGGTTTACAAGAAATCATTTTAAATATAAAGACACTGATAGGTTAAAAGTCAAAGGATAGAGAAAGATACACCATCATTAATTGTGATAAATGTACCCAGTGTAATGTATGCTGTTAATAGGGGAAACTGAGTATGGGGCATATGGGAACTCTCTGTGCTATCTTCATTATAAATCTGTAAATCTAAAAGTGTTCTAAAATTAAAAATTTATTAAAAAGGTGGATAATAAATTATTTGAATGAAAAACAAAGCAAAACAGTTAAATATAAAATATCTTTGAATTAAAAAAAGAAGCTGCTCTGAAAAGTGCAGCTTAAAGATCACAGCATCTCTTTAGCTTACTCTAAACGATAAACGGTAACCATGCGTTAGGCTAATAGAATAAATAATTCAAAAACTAGTCTTCAGGACTTCCCTGGTGGTGCAGTGGTTAAGAATCCGCCTGCCAATGCAGGGGACACAGGTTCGAGCCCTGGTCCAGGAAGATCCCACATGCCACGGAGCAACTAAGCCCGTGTGCCACAACTACTGAGCCTGTGCTCCAGAGCCCACATGCCACAACTACTGAAGCCCAAGCACCTAGAGCCTGTGCTCCGCGACAAAGAGAAGCCACAGCAATGAGAAGCCCGTGCACCATAATAAAGAGTAGCCCCAGCTCGCCGCAACTAGAGAAAGCCCGCACACAGCAATGAAGATGCAACACAGCCAAAAATAAATAAATAAATAAATAAATTTATAAAAATAAAAACTAGTCTTCTATAAAATCTGCTTATTGTTCATTAAGAACTGCTACTAATTTATCCATTTATATGCATTTGAATTTCAGAAGAGAGAAAAAATATTTAAATACATGACAAAATGAAGTTTTTCACAATATTTAAGTACAGTGTGGATAAGTCATTCTATAGTTTAGGACTGTCTAGGTTTACCAGTTTGACTTAGCACTAATTCCATTCTGTTGGTAAATGAACACTGAGCACCTCCTACGTTTGTGTAACTGGTTTAGGCATCATGGAGAATCACAAAAATGCATAAGAAATAGTCTCTGCCTTAAGAAGTTGCATAATATAGCTTGTAGTCCTTTAAAAACAACTTCTATATTTATCCTTTCCTACAAATCCAGATTTTTAAAATACCAGTAGACTCAGTAAATAAATTGGATCTTTGCCTCATCAGGTTTTGCTGGACAATGAGTTTGTGTGTTTCACCTGTAGGGGGAAACAGTGTTGATTTCTTCTCAACCACAGGATAGTCCGTTTTACATTGAGCTAATAGTATTATTCTTTTATTATAAAACATTAAATGTATTTCCTTACCTGACTAAAATTATTTTTTCATTTTTCTTTCGGTCATAATTAATTCAGTGTTGTTTAAATACATGGAAGTTCCTGAAAGAGCTGTGAAATTCCAATATTTATCCTTGGCCACAATTCTCAAAATGATTGATTAGCCTTTTATTTTGTCTGGATGGTTTTAAGGACTTTAATCTGGCAGCTTTTTGGTATCACATGAGGACCTGGATTTCTGAGCAAAGTGATATCCCTGTGCTGTGATCTCTTCCACCCAAACAGTTTTGCTTTTATTAACAACAGGGCAATATTGAGCTTTTGGTATAAACATGGATTGCTAGTAATTTATTTTGATATTTCTAATACAAAGTCTCACTGATATAAGAAGGATAGTGGCACATAGGAAAAATATATATGAATATTTACTGGAATAATTGAGCAAGGGGAGGCTCTCAGGTATGAAAATGAAAACAGGCAAAAGAGCCTTTTTTAAAAACTTAATTCTCTCCATAGTGAGAAGAGGCTAAAATTGAAAGGGTTTGTACCAATGTATGCAAAATACTTCAATAAGACTAAACAAATAGCAACTGTATATATAACACTTATATGCTCTTTCTTCTCCCCTTTTTGTCTAGAAATGTAGATGCTTAAAAATAATCACTTTATTATTATTATTTAGTAACTCTGCAGAGATTCCTTGAAAATGATAAAATGATGCCAGTTAAGACTTAGTGGTGGGAAGGGGAGGGTTAGGAGCAGAGTGGTGGTTTCCCACAGGAAATCAATCCATCTTGCAGCTCATAGTAAAACTGACTTCAAGGGAAGGTTAATGAGATCACAGCTTGCTAATCATTCTGAAAGGCATCGTTTGCCATTTCCAAACAAGATGACAATTGCCAGGCAGCTTTATCTTGTAACACCAGAAAGCCTTAGTATCTTTTAACACTGCCATTGCACATTTATCTGTATGTACAGTTGACAGAAAGATTCAGAAACTGATTATGGTAGCCAGCTGTGGGTTTAGTAGCATAGAACACCAACCTTACTGTAGTAAAAAAAAAAACAAACAAACCTTGCAAGTGCTTTTGGTGCATTCATTGCAGATGAAATCATAGGGAAAATCCCTTCTCTCAAAGTGTGCTTGCTATTTAATTTAGCAAATATTTAAGAGAATTCTATGTGAAAGTCTCTGAGTTGGACACTTTGAGAGTTGCAAAGATAAATAAGGTAAGACCCTGCAAGATGTGGCCATGGCCGAAGAGAAGCGATTAAATGATTTGCAGTAGTAGATGGAACAATTGTCATAGGTGCAAGGTAGGAAAATTATACTTTTCTCCACCCTACTCTTAGCTGTCAGCTAGGATAAGTCCACAAATACCCAGTGATGGCATTGTCCAAAGCCCTCCTATACAGAGCCAGATCTGAGCCCAATATCACTGAGCTCCAAAAGAGTCCTCCATCCCAACGTGCTCCTCCCTCTCCCTAGCTCACCAGACTCACAACCACTGGAAGAAACACCAGTAACTTTACACCCACTTACAGAATGCTTTAGCCACATCTAACCATGCTGAGTTCTACAGAGCAGTTTCTACTGGGGCTTTTAAGATCAGTGCTGACTGTTCTTGTCCTGGGGTTAACAGAAAAATTCTTGCTGAGTCTCTGAAGCACTGGTTCTGGATGAGTAAGGTAGTGCATTGGGGAAATCTCAGAAGGTGTCCCTTTGATTTTCAAAATTTCTTAGTCATATTAAGATAACGAAAGTCATGCTTCTGCTCAATGGACAAGTCTATCGAATCGTGTCTTGCCCCACACGTCCCAGAGATGGTATCAATCTATATTTGTTGAATGAATAAATGCATGAATAAATACAAAGAGCAACTAGATGACCTCTAGGAGCTGCAGTCACAGGGTTTGTTGTTATCCTCTCATGCATTTGAAGGGAGAGGAAAAGCACTGTATTCTTTGTGGGAAATTCATATTAGATGTGAAATTAAATGACTGAATGCCATTTAGGAAAGTTAGCTATAGTAGTTACTTTTTAAAAATCAACAAATATTTGCTGAGCATTTATCTTGTGCAGTCACTTTCTAGGTAGTGGAGAAGCAATGCTGAGGAAGACAGACACAGGACCTGACTTCCTGGAGCTTAGAGCCTTGGGGAACAAAGTAGACGATAAACAAAAACAAGAAAAATAATTTCTCTTTTAATGTGTAATGCAGGAAACAGGATATGATAGCGTAGAGTGCACCTGGGGAGATGGGTGCCCTACTTTAGTGAGAGTTATAAAGGAAGGCTGTTCTGAATATTTAAGTTTGAGGTAAGTCACTGAGGAGAAGACAGAAGCTTTGTAAAGAAACATTTTACCCTCTCCAAGCAGAAGGGGGGATGAGTACAAAGACTGGAGGTAATGAAAAGTTTATCTTGATCAAGGGGGGAAAGGAAGCTAGTGAGGCTCTAGAGGAAGAGCTGGCACACTTTTTCTCTAAAGGGTCTGACAGTAAATATTTTAGACTTTTCAGGCCATATGCTCTCTGTTAAAAGTCAACTCTGCTTTACAGCTCAAAAGTAGCTGTGGGGCTTCCCTGGTGGCGCAGTGGTTGAGGGTCCGCCTGCCGATGCAGGGGACACGGGTTCGTGCCCCGGTTTGGGAAGATCCCACGTGCCGCGGAGCGGCTGGGTCCGTGCGCCATGGCCGCTGAGCCTGCGCATCCGGAGCCTGTGCTCTGCAACGGGAGAGGCCACAGCAGTGAGAAGCCCGCGTACCACACACACACACAAAAAAAAGTAGCTGTGGATGTGAGAGTAGCTGCGTTCCAGTAAAACGTTATTTGCAAAAACAAGTTATGGGTGGATTTGGCCCATGGGCTATAGTTTGCCATGCTCTAGACTATAGAGCAAAATAGTGTTACATGTTGAAACTGGAAAACTGCAGGATCCAAACCATTGGGCTGAGGGCATAGTAAGAAGTTGGAATTTTATTCGTAGTGCATTGTAAAGCCATTGAAAGCTCCCACTAAGCAAGGGAGTGACTTGGTCTAATTTAGTTTTTAAAATATTATTCTAGATGCTGTGTAGGGAATAGATCATAAAAGCCATCGGTGTAGAAGTAGGGAGGCGCTTTGCGGTAGTCTGGGCAAGAGATGGAGATGCCTGGCCTCCAGGGGGCAGCAAAGAGATGGTGTGCATGAATTAATAGTCAAATCAGGACATGAAAATGGATTGGATGTGAGAGTGAGAGACATATCAAGGCAGCAAGGATGAGTTCTAGGTTTCTGAGTTGAATTACGTTTCTGGGTGATGATAGTGCTGTTATCAAAATGTGGAAGATGGAGAAGGAATCAAAAGTTCAGTTTCAGAAAGTTTTAGTTTGACCTGTCTGTGAGACACTGAGTCATTCTTCAGAAGAATGCCTGAAAAACTACAAGGGAAAATGGACCATTTCTGAATCAGGTCAAAGAGAGAAGCAAGGCCAGTATCCAGTCATTCACACTAGAATGGCTTTGGAGGGAGTGTACTAAAGCCCTTCTTCTGTAAATCATGAGATATACATACACATATGTATGTGTGTAATATACATATATATACATATATATATACATATATATATGTGTGTGTATATATATATATATGTATATATATACACTCAACTCAGGACTTTTGTTAAAGTGGCGACAATCATTACTTCCTGTCTCAAAATACAGGGCGAACTCCTTCTCCAGCATAGGAAGCTGCATGCCTCCACTTCGTGTCTCTGTTTCTGCACCATCAATGAGCAAGCCGGCACAGCAGTGAAAGGGGGCTGATTGCAGGCAGATAAAAATAATTGTAGAGACACAGGATGCTAATTGTGACCAGCAAACAAAGTTTGCAGATTAGTTGTGACCTGTAAATGTGCTGCTACACATGTTTCTCTTTGGGACTTTAACCACATCCTAAAACACAGTTCAGCATGTCAATTTTTCAGAGCTAAGTTTGCTTGCTTGAGTAATCAAGTCATAAGCATAAGAAAAAATGTAACCACATTTTATTGCTTTTACTTAATTCAACTTCAACTGGATGCTCCTAGTAATACTGCTGCAGAAAATAATCACAGAAATAGGGAACAAGTTAATGAACCATAGATCAGAACACAAAAAAATAATGTTTCCCAATCCATTCCATGTTAGTAGGTGAAGTTTCAAAAGGTACTTTTTGGTCAAATATGTTTAAGAAGCATAACTTTACTGAGGTAGGTTTATCTTTGGTAGAACATCTTAATGTAAATAATATCATTCATGCTAATATGCAGTATGAAATCCTGGAAGGGTGATACAGTATTTGGTCTTTTCAAACTTATTGAAAACATATCTTATTGAAAACGTATCACAACTTGATAAACACACACGCATACACACATTACATCTATCGAGTATATATTTTCAATAGAATCATCATCCTATCTTATAACTAGGGTCAGTTTGCAATACGCTTTCTGTCAGTGGCAGAATATCCAATTTTAGCTGCTTAAATAATTAGGGGTTATTTTCCTTAAAGAGCAAGAAACCAAGAGGTAGGTTTGTGGCTCTGTTCAGTGGCTCACGAAGTCAAAACAAACTCTTAAAAATTCTCTCGACCTTTCTTTTCCTCTCAGTTGCAAAATAACTTCTGCAGCTGCAAGTACCACAGCTGTGTACAAGTAAAGGAAGAGGGAATTAGGAAGAGGTAGGATCAGCTTCATCTGTTCCTCTTTAACAAAGAAAACAAAATATTTTTCAGAATTCCTATAGCAGATATTTCCTTGAGTCTCATTATCTTATTACCATCGGGCTCCTTGACCACATATAACTGCTGCAGAGGGTGGGAGGGTAGGTGGAGGTTCTGGGAAGCCCAGAACAGGATTCTCATAATTGGTTTAGACGTTCATGTTATTTCACCTGGCTTGGGCATGTCATGCTTCAAACAAATTAGACACAAGGGGAAGCTGGATCTTGCCTAGGCAACTAATAGTGTCTGCTACACAGACTGTATTACCAGACAAACTTAGCATAATTCATTTGTCATTTGTTAATTGTGGTGAACATTGTAATGTACTGCCCAGATTCCCCTTCAGGAATAAAGGACTGATTACCTGCTGGTAGGGTTGTCAGAAGGAAAACAGGCCTCAAGCTATCAGCTCCCTTTAGGTATCCCTGCAAGTGAAGAGTCACCTTACCAAGGACTTACCCCCTTCAAGGCGGTCTTTTTTTTTTTTTTTCCTGCGGTACGCGGGCCTCTCACTATTGTGGCCTCTCCCCTTGCGGAGCACAGGCTCCGGACGCGCAGGCCCAGCGGCCATGGCTCACGGGCCCAGCCACTCCACGGCATGTGGGATCTTCCCGGACTGGGTCACGAACCCGTGTGCCCTGCATTGGCAGGCAGACTCTAAAACCACTGCGCCACCAGGGAAGCCCCAAGGCGGTCTTTATCAACATGGGCCTGCAAGGGCCCCACCCCTCCTCTTTCCCTTCATTTACCTCTCCCGGCCGTGCCACACTCAGAACAGCTCTGAAAGGTCATCCTATTTTCAGAGCTGGGGGCTTTGCTGAAGCTTCTGTTGAGACTGTATTGCAGCTTGACTCTTCCCTCTGCCCAGTCCTGCTTTACACGCTTGTCTTCCACAGGTTCACCTGATTCCAATTGCACTCCTAGTAAACCTACAAGCTAATGTCTATCTCGGAGTCTCCTTCCCGAGAACCCAACCTGCTACAAAAATAGAAATCAGATATACTCAAAACATGTTCCTTTCTCTATTTCAGTTTTGAAGTTTGTTTGGAAGCTCGAAGTAATTTTTTTTTTAATTAGAGCTATTAAAGTTAAAATGTAATTTTTAAGGCTGCCACATGGCACTGAAATTCTTTGTCGCTCCAACATTGGCAAGTGTGAGAATTTTTGCCATCTGTACCAACTATTCATTTTCCCAATTGAGCAAACACTTGATTTTGTTTATAAATTTTGGAAAACACCTTTATTTTTCTGAATTAATTAATTAGTACTCATTGTAAAATTACAGAAACAGGTGAAAGTTTAACTAAGAAAGACAAAATTACCTGTAATCTTAACACATATCTGTTATTAATCTTTGAGTGATGTCTGTCCAGACTTTTAAAGGGAGTTAACAGCTGTTTCTCTGACCTTTTTTTTAGTCTTAGGAAAGTCTGAGGATTTGATCCATGTTCATTCTCCCTTGTAATATTAACTGAAAGAATTTTTAGGAACAGAAGTAGAGCAGTTCTATACTAAAAGAGGATCTGGCCAAGGACTAAAGGACCAAAACATACCTCATCATTGAGACTGAGTGATGATTAACTGGTATGTATGAGATGCAGCTGCAGAGACTTGGGGCTAATCATATACACCTGAGAGAACAACGTGACAAGGACTAAAAGCTTAAGGGTCCCCAGAGCTGATGATTCCCTGAGCTATGAGAGCTGCATGTTTTCATTTCTATGACCATGTGTGTTCTATAAACAGCATGGCAGGCACATTGCAAGCTATGCCTGTGAGGTCCAAGACCACAGCTTTATTGTTGTGTGTGCTATTTCCTGTTTGCGTTCTTAAAACTAAATAACAACTGGTGCTGGGTGAATTCTAATGTGTCCTATGAGTTTAATTGTTAAGCTGAACTCTAAATAACTACAACTGGCAGAAACAGACATTTTTAAAAAATTTTTTTGTTTTTTGATGTGGACCATTTTTAAAGTCTTTATTGAATTTGTTACAATATTGCTTCTGTTTTTATGTTTTGGTGTTTTGGCCCCGAGGCATGTGGGCTTTTAGCTCCCTGACAAGGGATTGAACCTGCACCCCCTGCATTGGAAGATGAAGTCTCAACCACTGGACTTCCAGGGAAGTCCTGAAACAGACATTTCTATTATCACACAGATAATTCAGAACTCCATTCTCATTGTAGAAGATTCAAATACTATAGAATTTCATAAAGTAAACTCTCCTTCCCTGCATTCTCCCTCTTCCATCATTTTTAATTATTAATTTAATTTACTTATTTTGCATAGGTCTATCCAGATTTTCTATTATTTCTCAAGTCAGTTTTTGGTACTTTGTGTCTTTCTAGAAATTTATCCATTTCATCTAAGTGTTAAATTTATAGGCTTAAAGTCCTTCATGTTTCCTTATAATTCTTTTAGTTCCTATAGGATCTATAGTTATGCTTATCAATTTTATTAATCTTTACAAGGAACAAGCTTTTGATTCCATTGATATTCTTTATTATTTTTCTGTTGCTAGCCCATTGATTTCTGCTCTGATCTTTATTTTCTTCTTTCTACTTTAAGTTTGATTTCTTCCCTCTTGCTTGTCAAAGTAGAAGACAAGATTATTGATTTAGACATTTCTTCTTTAATTATGTAAGCATTTTATGATCAATATTTCCTCCTAAACTTTGCTTTAGCTACAGCCTATAAATTTTGATATGTTGGGCCTTTATTTTCATTTAGTTTAAAGTATTTTGTCATTTCTCTTATGACTTCTTCTTTGACCATCAGTTATTTAGAAGTCCGTCATTATTTTTCAAAAATTTGGGGATTTCCCAAATATCCTTCTATTATTGATTTCTGATTTAATTCTGTAATAATGAAAAGTATTTTGTATTATTTCAATCCTTTTAATTTTTTTGAGACTTGCTTTATGGACTAGCATAGAGTTTATCCTGAAGATTGTTCCATCTGTGCTTATATATAATGTGTATTTTGCCATTGCTATGTGGCAAATACTCCTTAAATGTCAATCATTGATACTATGTATAAAATAGACAACTGAGGGGAACATACTGTATAGCACAGGGAACTTTACTTAATGCACTGTGGTATCCTAAATGGAGGGAAATCCAAAAGGGAGGGGCTATACGTATATGTATGGCTGATTCATTTTGCTGTGTAGTAGAAGCTAACATGACATTGTAAAGCAACTATACTCCAATAAAAATTTAAGTAAATAAATAAAACTTAAAGATATAAAATAAAATGTCAGTTGGATCCTTTTTACAATGTTCAAGGCTTCTATGTCCTCACTAATTTTCTTTCCATTTCTATCAATTACGGAGACAGGAGTTGCTAAGTCCCCAACTCTGGCTATTGTATTTTCTATTTCTTCTTAAATTCTGTCAGTTTTTGCTTCATTTATTTTTGGGGCTCTGTTGTTATGAGCATATACATTTGAAATTATATCTTTCTGATGTATTGACCCTTTTATCATTATGAAATGTTACCAACAAAATCATCTCTAGTAATATTTTTTGTCTTGAGGTCTATTTCACCTCATATTAATGTAGCCACTCTAACTCTGTTATCATTACTGTATACATGCATTTTTTCCCCATCATTTTACACTCACCTATTTGTATCTTTGAATTTTACATATTTCTTTTGTAAACACAGAGTAAGATCTTGGTGTTTGGGGGTGTTTTTTAAATCCCTTTACCTCTGCCTTTGAGTGGAGTGTTCAGCTCACTCATATTTAATGTAATTATTGATATAGTTGGATTTATATCCACTATTTTGCTTGTTTTCTTCATATCTCATTTTTTTGTTCTTCTATTGCTCCATTACTGTCTTTTGTGTTAAACAAAAACTTTTCTGATACCATTTTAATTCCCTCATTGATCATTTTAGCTGTATTCTTTGAGATTCTGTGTTGTTTTTAGTTGCTCTAGTGTTTAAAATGTTCATTTTTAACTTTCACAATTCAAGTTAGTACTGACATAATTTCATTAAAATATAGCATACTAGTAAAGCCCTATGTCATTTCTCCTTATTCTTCTGTGTTATTGACATATGTATAAAACCTTCATATATATTGTAAATCTAATAATACTGTTAGAATTATGACTTTAAACAATCTTCTAATTTTAAAGAAATTAAGGAAGGAAAAGAAAAAAATTATACATACATGCGTATAGTTCTTATTTACTCACATATTTCTGGCGACCTCCATTTTTTCCTGTGGATCTGAATTATTGTCTGGTGTCATTTCCTTCAGCCTGAATGACTTCCCTTTTTTTGTCAGGTCTCCTAGCAGTGAATTCTATCAATTTTTGTTTATCTAGAAATATCTTTATTCTGCTTTTTTTTTCTTTCTTTCAGCACTTTATGTCATTTTTCCTTCTTGTGGGCTCTATTGTTTCTTAGAAGTTAACTATTAATCACATTGTAGTCCCCCTTTTATACGAGTTGTGTTCCTCTTGCTGCATTCAAGATTTTCTCTTTTCTTTGGATTTCAAGAATTTGAATATAATGTGTCTAGTTGTGTTTTCTTTTGTTTGTGTATCAGCCTGGTGTTCATTGAGCTTCTTGGTGTTCATTGGGTCTGGAAATAAATGTTTTTCACTAAAATGGGACGTTTATAGCCGTTATATTTTAAAATAATTTTCTACTTCCATATCGCCCCTCCTTTCATGACTCCCAATAGATATATTCTTGAAATTGTTCTACAGATCTTTGAGACTATTTCTTTTAATCTCTTTTATTTTTGTTCTTTGGATTAGACAATTACTATTGATCTATCTTCTAATTCACTGACTTTTGCTATTTCAAATCTGCTGTTGAGTCTCCCTAGTGAATTTTTTATTTCATTTACTATACTTTTCCAATTTAGAATTTCCATTTGGTTATTTCATCTGGGTTTTCAAGAGTCAATTTTTACTGACTACTTTGTTTTCCCTGAATATGGGTCACACTCTTCTGTTTCTTAGCATGTCTTGTAATGATTGTGTGAATTTTAGATAAAATTGTAGCACCTGTGCATTCTGTTTTATTTTTCTAAGTCTCAGTGTTTTGTGGTTTTCTATTGTTTGTTTCTTTGTTTTAGTAACTTGCCTGGACTTAAACCACAGGATATCTTCTTCTGAAGCTGACAATGTATCTGGTCTTTTTTTTAAGTATTTCTTTTTTGGGGACCCCTCTGTCTGCATGGTTTAATGGTCAGCCAGTGATTTGGGCAGACACCTTAGTTATCTAAGGCTTCCTCAGATGTTGCCAATTGAGGTATGTGTGTGGAGAACACCTTCAAAGTTGCAGCCAGTTCTCAAGTCTATCTTGGTGTACCATATCAGGAGATACATGACTTTAGTTGTTTCATTACTGATAACATTAACACTGATACTTAGTTAAGATTATATCTGCTAAGTTTCTCTACCAAGAGATTAATATTTTCCTTTTAAATTAATAAATAATTTGTAGACTTTTTGGTCAAAGTTTGTAATTTTAAAATAGGTAAATAGGGGCTTCCCTGGTGGCGCAGTGGTTGAGAGTCTGCCTGCCAATGCAGGGGACACGGGTTTGAGCCCTGGTCTGGGAAGATCCCACATGCCGCAGAGCAACTGGGCCCGTGAGCCACGGCTACTGAGCCTGCTGGTCTGGAGCCTGTGCTCCGCAACAAGACAGGCCACGACAGTGAGAGAGGCCCGCGCACCGCGATGAAGAGTGGCCCCCGCTTGCCACAACTAGAGAAAGCCCTCGCACAGAAACGAAGACCCAGCACAGCCATAAATAAATAAAGCAAAACTGTCAAAAAATAAAAAATAAAAAAAAATAAAATAAAATAGGTAAATATCACTTTGCTCATTGACCATTTACTTACTAGCTTAGCACCTACTGACTATTTTTTCTGAATCAGTTATTAAGTTGATAGATGGTGGATGTTCTAACTCCATTATTCCTTCCACTCTATTCCAAGAAACAATTTTCCCTTTTTATTTATTCATCCATTTCTTTATTTACTTATCAACATGGACACATAGATTCTTTTTTTTCTCTTTCCTATCTCCAAATTTTTGGTTTGGGTTTTTTTTTTTTTTTTTTTGCGGTATGCGGGCCTCTCACTGTTGTGGCCTCTCCCGCTGCAGAGCACAGGCTCCGGACGCGCAGGCTCAGCGGCCATGGCTCACGGGCCCAGCCGCTCCGCGGCACGTGGGATCCTCCCGGACCGGGGCACGAACCCATGTCCCCTGCATCGGCAGGCGGACTCCCAACCACTGCGCCACCAGGGAAGCCCTCCAAATTTTTAAAGTTAGTCTTACCAAAGTATAATTTTACACAGAGTAAAAATAGACTGTTTTTAATTTTTCCCAAGAGAGTTCCCTTTTGTCCTTTTTCAGCCAATCTCTCTTCCAACCTCTAGCCCCCCAAACCTACTGATCTCATTTCTGTTCCTATTTTAATATTAATTTCTGATTTTTTGTTGCTAATATAAAATTTTATATATTAATCTTATATTATGAAACCCTGCTACACTTGCTAATTAATCCTAGCGGATTGTTTTTTGTAGCTTCCATAGAATCATGTCATCTGTGAGACCTCTTCCTTTACTTCTTGCTTTCCAGTCCAGATGCATTTGATTTCTTTTGCTTATTGCTTGGGCTAGAACTTCTAGTACAATGTTGAATTAAAGTGGTGAGAGTATATATCCTTGCCTTATGTCTATATTAGAGGGAAAACCTTCAGTAATTGACAAGGATAACATCCTTAATGATTAAGGATGATGTAAGTTGTAGGCTTTTTTCAAGTACTCTTAATTATGTTGAGGAAGTTCCCTTCTATTTTTAGTTTCCTGAGAGTTTTATATTTTTAGACAGGAATGCATGTTGAGATTTTGTCAAATAGCTTTTCTGCCTCTACTGAAATGATCACATGGTTGTTTTTGTTTTTTGAGGTTTTTTAGTCATTAACCTGATGATTTATATTGATTGATTTTCTAAGGTTAAACCATCTTTTGTTCCTGGTGTAAATCCCACTCAGTCATGATATATTATCCTTTTAATATGTTGCTGGATTAGTCTTGCTAAAATTTTGTTAAGAGTTTTCCCGTGTATGTTTATGAGGAATGACTTTTCTGTCATTTTCTTTTCATGTAGTGTCTTTATCTTATTTTGTTATCAGGTTATACTGACAGCATCAACATCTATACTTACTATTTCACATATAGCAGACACTGTTCTAAGTAATTTACATATATTTATTCCTTTTTACATTTGGCATTATTTCAGACGTCACAAAACAACTGCAAGAATAATACAGGCTAGTCTCATATACTTTTCATTTAAACTTCTCAAATATGAACCCCTTGCCACATTGGCTTTACTGTTCTTTCTCCCCTCTGGCCACCTTTGAGTCTTTTCACTTTAAAATTTTTTATTTTTCTTAAACTCTGGGAACTTTTCACACATAGTTTCCTTTATTATATACTCCTTCCATCATTTTAATACAATCTCTGGATAAAGTTTATCCTTAGTTTTCCTGTGGCAGAACCAACTTATCACTTAGGACATCTCAGATATTGTTATAGGGTCAATGAAATTGTCTTGATGAATCTAGTTAAAAATTTCAAAATTGATTGCTCTTATTTACTCTTCTGTGCTCTGGAGAATAAGTCTACTTACAAAATTATAAAGTCCATGTCTGGCAGGACAGATAGTATCTACTTAAAATTAAGTTCATTCTCAGCACCCCTTACTCACATATTTCTCTCTCCAGGCCCATTCTCTGTTCTTCATCTTGCTTAGATCATGTGAGGCTGACTTCTACAGACCATATCCTGAGGGCTGCCTTTCCCTTTTACTTGACTGGGTTTGACCAATGAGGAAAATGAGTGGGAGATTGAGATTGGAGGGCAGAGAACAAAATTGGGATGTTTTCCCACTGATCTCTCTTTGCCTGGTAATAACTGGAAATGGCTGGGTTTTTGGGGGGGTGGGGGGGTTTTAACTGAAAGCCATAGTTCCTGCCAGGCAGTCCTTTCTTACAGCTATATATAGTTCACTGGGTTCCAGTAACTGATACTTCTCTAATACCTTTAAGCCTAGGAGTTGTCATGGGCTCCCTCTGTTGTTAAGTGGCAAGTGCTTCACCATCTCCTGTTCTTTCCATTAGCCCTGCCTGCACCTCATTCAACTCCTCCTTTTGACAGGTGCACCTGTTTCTAGCCAGGATCCTGACTGTGCATCACTTCTTGGTGTTCCTGTTTCTACTTCTGCTCTATGTCCCTCATCCTAGGGTCTCCAACTAGAGCTTACCTTCTCCTAGAAAGGTTCTAGCCCCAAATATCTTATTTTGTTCAAAATTTAATCTAACACATGTCTCACCTGAAGGAGGATCCACTAGAACGAGTATCACTGTATAAGATATTCTAAGGATGCTAATTTTGTTACCTGTCCTGGGGCATTTGAATTTTAAGGGCTAATTCCTTTATAATCTCAAGCAAAACATCTCAAGATGGAAATTCTTATAAAGGTGGTAAAGTTGATATTCTCTGTGGTGCCCCTCAAGTAAGCCAGGCCCCAAGTGTGGAAGGAGGCCAGAAGGTAAGAGCCTGTTCAACAAGAAGAAAAAGTTGCTAAAATACATACCTCAGAACAGTAGTTCTACAAAATGCTTTGAAAAAAAATAAGGGAATTATTCTTTTATGTGATAACTTTTGGAAATGCTGCATAATAAATCTTCCTCTTGAGAAGAGAAATTGCATATTAGCTCACTAAAACTATGAGAAGTCTTATGATAAATAAACTGGTTTTACTTTGTTTGAGCCAGTTGTGTTTCAAATAAGAACAAAATTTCTCAGAATGCTTTAACTTTGCTAATAACACTGCCTCTAGGGCATCACATAGAAATCTGTGTAATAGAGCAAATTGTTTTCTTCCATAAAATTTGGATGCTTAAGCATTTTACACATACGAAAATAGACTATATCTGCTATTAGCTATTTCTCTCTTATTTCTGAATTTTTGTTATCCACTCTTTTATTTCAGTGTTTGATTTTCTAATAATTCTGGTTCTATATGGCTATAATAAAAGTAATAAAAAGATCTGAGAATGTCATGCCAAATCCATGCAGTGTTCTATTGCTTTTAACTTTTTTCTTTTCTGTCTGAATAATTACGTTTTCTGGAGGATCTTATAGTGTAAACTCGATGAAAATACGAATCATCAATATAGTCTGATTAGATGCAACTGTAACACTATAATTAATTCTGAATAATTTCACATTCTAAAACAGCATAATTAGAAGCACAGGGGCCCCTTCCCTCTTGTCTTTCATAAAGTTGTTTGCTTACTTTGTACTAGCTTCAGTCTTAACAAAGAATGATTTACCAGAATAAAGAAAAAAATCACCCAGAGCGATAAATTCTGTTTCTATAAAATAAAGGTATTTTCAAGAGTCTTTAAAATAAGGAAGCATTTTTTATTCCAACTATAAAAGTAGTACAAGTTACCGTAAATAAGTTTAAACAATAGATAAATATATAAAATGTAATGTCAAAGTCCCAGATAATCCCCTGCTAATACCTACTCTTACTACTTTGGAATTCCTTGGACTTAAAAAATATGTGTGTGTGTCTGTATAATATATCTGTGTGTATATACAGATATAAATAAATACACTATGGTGATAAAGATTAATTATAAAGCTAATAGGTAACCATAAAAAAGAGGTTGGAAACTGGGCCTCTTTTTATATTCTGTGACCCATTTTTTTGAGTGTGGAAGCTCTGAATGGTAGCTGCCATTTTGATATGCTTTCTAGGTTCTTTTGGCAACAAAACGTCAATTTTGTTGGCCTTAAAATCCTCATTTCTTGACAGGTGCCCATCAAAACCACATAACTTTCCCTCAAATTTCCTACAACATTTCTAATTTCTTCAGTCTTCTCAGGACGTTTCTGTTTAGTCTAACTATCTTCTAAACTTCATTACTATGACCCCTCTCATGAAAAAGCACTACAGAAGCCTCATGTTTACTTATTATTTGAACATGACTCATGAAGGCATCATTCAAATCTCTGAATGCACTCACTAATATATTCCATAACGAACATATATCCGTAGGTGTTTTTATATTCTGATAACATCTTCATGTGTTCAGCCATCTATATTTAATGAAAAGCTATCACTTTCCCCCCCTGGCAAATTTCAAACATCTGTGGAGCTATCTAATGCACAGACATGAACTTTCTCTGTGACCTTGGACAATCTTGTTCTATCTCCTGAGGGTATAGATCTATGGCATGGGGAACTTTGTGATGCAGATCACTTTTCAAGAACATTATAATAATTAGAAATTGTGAAGAGGTTCGGATTTATCAACCTAAGTTTGACTGTTTTAGAAATACCAATCATGCACATTATGTGTAATCATGTACATTAACCCTTCTAAGCCATTAGGTAATTACTCAACATGTACCACGGACTGCCTTATTGACCCAAAGTGGGGGGTTATACCCTTCCTCGGTCCCTGCCTGTCTCCTCTGCTCTTGTGTTCCCCAGATCTCTGCAGACTTGTGTGTGTGAGGCTGCAGACTTGAGACAGGCAAACCTTAGCCATCCTCAGGCATTGTCCCACTAGTGGGTTTTGTTTGTCTCTCTCCCTGTTGGGCTGTCCTGAGAGTTACACTTCTTGAGCTAAAACACAGAATTCCTACATTTTTACCTGAGTCATTATTGCTGAGTCTGACCTTCTCTGCATCCAAAGCCAACTACTGAACACCCTTATTGTTTCTAGAATTGTGCTTTATGAATCAGCCAAGATGAGGGCATCCTCATACCTTTCTTTCCCATCCTCTGCACTGTTCTCATTCTAACAAGGGGATGCCTGCACCTCAGTTTCCGGTCTTGAGACTCTTTCTCTCTCCCATGTCCTCCGCATGCCCCAGTTGATAAACATGGGAATCTACTTTGCCCCTGTGCTAAGGTCCTGCTTGGGTAATCTATGCAGTTCCGTTTTGAGCCTGGGGCTTCTACCCTTCTTGCCAATCATCCTGTTTTAGGGCCAAAGGGTAACCCCTCATGGCTACCACACAGCTGGTCCCTCTCCTCTTGAACTGATGTGTCAAGTGTCCAAACCTCCCTGGAAGTTTGGGAGTCAGCTCTTTGACAGTCTCCATTCTTGAGTTCTATCTAATTCTTGGACGGATCCTTTTGATTCTCTGTTGTGCTCTGGTCTCTAAATGAACCTGAGATTTCTGTTCCCTTGAGCTCTTGGTCTGTGGGCATCCAGGCCTGCTTCATACAACCTGCCACCCTGCTAACGGATGGAAGCTGAACAAAAAGTTCTCTGAACAAACAGGTTTAGAAAAAGCTCTGGTAAGAAAGCTTCTCGGGTTTCCTCTTTTGTAGGACTTATCTAAGCCTTTAATATACTAATATGCATCCATAGAGGTGAAAATAATATACAACTTTTCCAAATATATTTGCTGAAGGAGTATTTTTTTCCAAGAGTTTCTTAAAGACCTAGAACAAAATGTGTTCTAGGAACCATATTTTGAAATTGCTTTTTTAGAAGATTAGACTAGGGAATCCCATGGTCTCTTTCAGTTTTATAGATTCTGATTCAATGACTCACAAGAACTATTTTGGGGGAAAGTGATCAAAGTGGAAAAATCTGTTAGTGTTTAGTTTAACTCTGTCCAAAGAATAGAGCAGCACTGTATTTTATTTCCTAGGGAGTTGTTTTCTATGATGGAGCAGGGAGAAAGAATAAAACTAACATTCTTTTATTTATTCAATCATTGTGAGAATATTTATTGAGACTCACAATGTGCCAGGCATTATTCTAGACACTGGACTGTTAATGATGGATAAGATCAGTGTTCTCCCTGCCCTCAGGAAACTTAGAGAAATCAGCCAGAGCAAGCCACCTAGTATCTTTGCTCTGAGTTTGTGCATCGAAAGTCTCATTTTTAAGTTTCCTTTAGAGTTTGAGTTCTTAAAGTTTTGAGTACATCTCTTTTTGTAATAAACTGGATTCAGACTTGTCATTCTTCTATAATTAAAGAAAATTGGTGAAGTTACATAAGCAAATATTCATAAGCACATAGTATGTAACAGGTATACATACACAGAAATACATACAAACTGTATACATAGATATGACCAGGACAATTTTTTATCTGACTGAGGCTAGAAATAAAATGCTACTATTCACACACACACACACACACACACACACACATATGAGTTTCTCAGAAAATTGTTCAGAACACCTATATTAAAATAAGCAAGGGTAATTGTGAAAATGCAGATTTCCACTCCAGGTATTCTAATTCAGTAGGGCTCAGGAATATGCATGTTAAACTAATGCCAAATAACATACTTATGCACACTAACATTTAAGAACTTCTGATATTGAGACTCGGGGGTGGGAGAGAGCTGGAGCTTGTCACCATGTGACCCTAGATTGGACAGAGGGACTCACATTGGCTGGAGCAAGGATTGGCGGGGAAAAAGGCAGGCACCCAATCTCCTCGTGGGATAATGTACAGAAGGTACCTGATAGACAGTAAGTGTTCAAAAAGTGTTAATTCTCTTCCTCTGACATGCCTCAAAGAAAACACAATCAACAGCTGAGCATGCCTGGGGGCTTCTTACTATTTCCTCCTCGGTTTAGTACATTTTATTTTGTTTTCATGTGACCTCACTTGGGAGGAGATCCCCAGATTCTCTCCAGAGAGACGGGAAATCCCTCCTAGTCTAATTTATACCTTGACTTTATTATATGTTTTAAAATTAGATTTAGGTACTGATAAAAATTCAAATAGCAGAGTACAGAGGCCTGTGGGATTTTTCTTCTCACGTTTCACAAAAAATTTAACAGCTTACTGGTTTCAGATCAAAACTCTAGAAGCCTCCATCACCACATTTCCTGTTTGTAACTGAACAAAGTACACACAAAAGATTTTAAGAAACAGAAGAGAGAAAAAACTGAGGTACAGATAAGACAAGGTTTACTGCCACACTGCTTCTAACATAACAGAGCAACATTACTTAGAAAAAAAGTTTGTGGGAGCATTTTTAATCCATACATTTGCCTATGGCTACATAAGGATTTTTCTGAGAAAAGAAGCATGCCAGGTAAGTGGCATTTTAAATTCTTGTGTTCAATTCCTATACCTAAGAATTTACATAATAATTTCCAATCCTCTAGCAAAAAGACACTTAAGGTTTGGAAAGTAGTTTACAGAATTATTTTTTAAATGTGGGATAACTTTTACCACAATTAGAACATATTTTGAAATATATTAATAAGCATAAATTGACTACTTTCTCTTAAAAAGTTGGACACATTTTATAATATAAAGCTAGTTGTAGCTATTCAGTAAGTGTTCCTTGATAATCACGTCATTTCAAGTACTTGTTTTTAAAGGAACTTTCGTTGACCATACATATTCCTCTTTAGTTTAGTTCTAAAGCAGGTTAGGAGTAACAACATTCTGGGATTAACATGTACACACTGCTATATTTAAAATGGATAACCAACAAGGACCTATTGTATAGCACAGGGGACTCTACTCAATATTATGTAACAACCTAATCAGGAAAAGATTTTGAAAAAGAATAGAGACATATATACCTGAATCACCTTGTTGTACACCTGAAACTAACACAACATTGTTAATCAACTATACTCCAATATAAAATATAAAGTTAAAAAAAATAAAGCTGGTTAGGAGTAACAACATTCTAATTCCTTGGATTTTAGGCGCTATATTATCTTCTCAGAAATCAATTCAATCATCAACTTTCAGAGAGATGACAATTTGCAAAGACCAGTGAAAATCCCATCACCTGTGGAATGGACTGTGAGAGTTGAATCCACATTGATTAGCCGAATGTCTGCTCCACATTGACTATCATCTATCATTCCTCCTTTATTCTTTTATGTACTTTTAACTTAATAAGCATCTTTTTTGTAATAAGAGAAGACATGCTTATTATATAAAGTGGGAGAACTGTGAAATACATATGAAAAAAAATTTACATAGTTTTCATCACCTTAGAAAAATAAGATATTATGTTGTATTTCCTTCCAACTTTTGCTTCTATATATCTTCATGGTTTGCTTTTCATAACTGAAATAATAATGTAAATAAAATCATATGTTCAGCTTTTTTCACTAACATAACCATCTCCATCTTTATGATAACTTCTGCTTAGTTGTTTTACATGAATGCACAAAGTGACATCTTTTGTGTTATGTTTACTTAGTTGTTTATTGTTAGACATTAATGTTGTATACAGTCTTTTTATATTTTAAATGACAGAAAGATGAACAGCTCTATAGCATTTTCTATATTAAGGGCTATTTTCTTAGGAAAGATTTCTAGACATGGATTACTGAATACGAAGTTATGAACATTTTTAAGTCTCATTATTGCCAAATTGCTTTTCCAAGGCTGATGCCAATTCACTCTCATCCTAGAGTGTTTCTCCTTAACAAGCTGGTCTCATTTTAAAAAATCTTTACTAATTTGATAAGCACAACATGCTAACCCATTGTTTAATATGTTTTACTTTGATTATAATGAGGATGAAATTTTTGCATGGGTTTTTAAACTGTTTATAATTCTGTCATTTGTGAATTGTCTAATTACATTTTTGCTTATAATTGTGCTAATAGTATTTTTAATATCAATATGTATAAGCCATTTATAAAGATAATAGATATTTTAATTCCTGTGAATTTGTTTCCCAGTGTTTTGTTCCATGGATTTTAAAACTGATTGATTGGATTAATCACACAGGGAACATAAACTGATGTATGGTTTTCACAATTCTCTTTATCTTTTCCAGGTACATATATTAGCAAAGAAATAAAACAATTGTTCCAGTTTTGCTAGTGCCCTGCAAGAAATGGACTTAGCAATACTATGAACAATTGCTATGAGCTGACAGTCATGGGGAACTTGGCAAGGGTGGGAAGGCTGAAGGCAGTAAATATGATGTTCAACTATTTCTCATTAATTAATTTTAAATTTGGAAGGGATGATAAAATTTCCTTCACAGTATTTCACAGTTTATGTTTAGATCCCTTCAGGTGTTATACAGGAGCTCCTCCATTGTCAGTTAAGACCTACAGTTCCACAGAAGAGATAAAATGTATACAGTATTTGCCATTAAAGCCCCATAGACCTTAAAAGCCAAGAAACAAAACCAAAAACCAAAAATCCTTAATGGGAAAGGAGAGACTCAGATTATAGTATTTTTTACACTAGATAGGTGAAGTAAAAAAGAAAATAAGTGTGAACACAATGGAAAAGTGAGATTATTCCTAGTTGAGTAAAACAATGTATGAAAAGAAAAACCCAAGTCTTTACTTTTCTCCTACCTATATGCCTTGTAGTCACTGCATCAGTAAATGTGCCAGCATCATACTTTCTACTGTGTTTCTGAATTCACATAAAATCAATATTAGCTAAATCAAAGGCAAAAACAACTCCTTTGGGCTACCATTAATTTAGTTTAAACAATGATTCACAATTTAGTTACATATCGCTGTTTTTCATAAAAAAGGATTTTCATTGTCTTTTCTCACTTTTCTCTTCCCGTGAGCCTCAATCACCTTTTGAGAACAATGAAAGCCTGTCTTTTAGAGACTAGATAGGACTGATTTATGAATCATCTTTTAAATTCAGATGTTCTTTAAATTAAAAATAGGTCAAAGACAGTGTTTCATCATTTAATTTAGGTAACATTTGACAGGCGATTTCAAGAAAACTTGATCCAGGAATGATTGCCACTTAAAGATCACAGCTGTAAGAAATATCCATAAATTGCTAGTTAATAATACATAAATAAATGTTGGACTCTTTTCCAGGCATTTTCTTTTCATTTAATTATTCATCATTCCTGAATTAAAAAGAAGAGAGAAAAAATTAACAGGCCTTCTTAAAACATTAAAGAAACATAGTAGTTACAGTACTTTGTTGGATGAAAGTTGCCACACACCCACGCCATCTTCAGAGGCTCTAACCAAGGTGCTTCTCCAATAGGAAATAATAAGTACATATACAAAATGGAGCAGCTACATACAGATAAAGAGAGGTCTACAGCAGGGATTTTGGCAGCACTTCAATCCCAGTAGGATTTCCCAAGTTTACCAATTCCAAGTTTAATTATGAAAGAGACAGAGTCTAGTACTGGAGGAATCATAACATACTGTCTTAAAATCGACCCTCCATCTCACTCCTGTATGTCCACTTTCCTCCATTAAATTCAGCAAGTATTGGTTAAGAGGAATCGTGATGTACTAGAAAGAGGGGACCTTCATGTCACACAGGTGGGGATCTGAACTTCAGTTTTACAGCTGGCTTAGTGTGAGGGTCAGTGTTTTGCAAAAAGTCAACAGCTAGTAAGTGACTTCACTCCTCTTTCCCGATACTGTTTGAAAACAGATGTTCCAAAGCTTCATATTGTCATTGTCCCTCTCCCCATCATGGCCCCTCCCTGATATATATCATTCACTTCTCAAATAACCTTCTATTCATAATAGACACTCATTTAAATTGGGCAGTTTTCAAATTTTGCATTAAAAACAGTATCTTATTTACTTTAAAGCCTGGGACTAGATTTGAGAATCTCTTCCAGTGATTAGTCCACGACTCTAATGCCTTTTACTGATGGGATGATGGGGATGGATAGTGGTGGCAGAGGCTGTGTGGTCAGTGACAACATGCCACATCAAAGAGTCATCAAGAATGTGCCTAGTTTGACACCAAACGATCACCACAGTAGGAAACATTCATTTTACGATTAGAATCCATGGGGATTGTAATATCAGAACTTTCATGTTGAACTTTCTAGGGTGCCTAAAATAAATATACACATTCATGGAATGCAAAGAAGAGATGGTCACTGCTCCGAGAGAGTTTACAAGCCAAGAAAGAGAAACCATCAAGGGAAGCCATATCCTATATACTATAAACTCACACACTTGTCTCAGTTACAGATCCTCTGAAGGAGAAACAATTAAGGCATTATATGTATTGCTCTTCCATTGTTAATTGTTTAAGGAAAGGCTCCTGTATGAATCAAACCTGCCAGCAGAAAGACATTCCATTTGCTTAGCTGGGTTTCCTTCCAGAGTACATGTAATTGTGAATTCCAAAGACAGTGCCTGCCAAGAACTTTTGGCTTTAAATGAGTTAGAGGTCTTATAATTAAACCTACTACTATTAGCCCCTGGTAGTTGAAAGCTGTTTAGAAACTTAAATCATGGTTTTCCTAGCTGTCATTGCTTCACTAACAACTTCCCGATGCTTTTGGCTTTTTAACAGTATAAATAGTTAAATTAAAATTGTGTAGGAGTTCTTTTTAAATTGATAAAAGCTATGTAAATGAAAGTAATTGCAATTAATGAATAATGATACTAAAGATTGCATTTGTCTGGCAAGAATTTTTAGGTACTTTGCATACGCACTATTATAAGAGGGACTGTCTATATTGAATAGATACCCACATGGGGCTAGAGTACTTTCCATACAACATGTGGAAAGAAACTGGGTAAGGGGTGGTACAAAGTATGTACGTGAGTGTGTGTATGTGAACATTTACACAAATCTACCATTCAAGTTGAAAGTCTCCATCATTTAGCTATTCAATATCTTCTTATCTCTGTTTTGTTTCATTTATCAAAATGGGGGCATTTATTGTTGTCAATCAACAAATTATGAAAGATACCAAGAATGTGATGAAATACAAAGCTTCTAAATGAAAATCTTCCTATTTGTAACTCAGATCACATTACAAAAGAAAAATATCTTGGAAAGCAGAAGGGTTAGAAAGGAATCATAGACTCCTAAAAAGAGAGGAAAACTGGAGACTATGCTAAACCAACCCCCCACATTAGAATTTAGCCTGTGTTTTAAAAGGCCTCCAATTGATTATGTAAAACAAATTTACTGTTACAGCAAAGACAAAACCCAGCCCTAAAGGAATGTGCAGTGTGGTCCATGTTCTTACCTTGGAGTTGCTGACATATTTCATGAAAATTATTAGGACTTTCCTAAAGCCTTTAGTATAAGTGTAGTCTTGTGATATTGGTTTGGTTATTTCTTTGTAGCTGAGAGAAAAATTATCTTCTTGTAGCAATTAATGGACTAATACAACTTTTCAGTGCATCCTTTAATTAAAAAGGAGAAAGGAAAATTTCTAATTGAAATATAATTTTTGTGAATGATAGGATAATTTCTAGCTAGAATTAGTGTAATTTTTAAAATGAAATTAGGGCTTTCTGCTTACTGCCTTGAAGTACACCTTTTTATTTTTTGATGATTATTTATTTATTTGGCCGTGTCAGGTCTTAGTTGTGGCATGCGGGATCATCACTGCGGCACGAGAGATCTTTCATTGTAGCATGCGGGCTTCTCTCTAGTTGTGGTGCAAGGGCTCTAGAGTGCACAGGCTTAGTTGTCCCACGGCATGTGGGATCTTAGTTCCTTGACCAGGGATTGAACCGGAGTCCCCTGCATTGGAAGGTGGATTCTTAACCACTGGACCACCAGGGAAGCCCTGAAGAACACCTTTTTATACTGTGCTATATTTTATTTACCCAAACCATGGTATATACTAAATACTAGATGCTGTGAGAAATGGAAAAAAACTAAGTACGAAGGAAATTGATTTTATTAGTTCTCCCAAAGGTAATAAATTCTAGAGATTTGTTATAATTTTCTATGTATTTATTTGCTCTCTTACCCTTCCCCCAGAAAGAGTGGTATTAGAAGTACACAGAACAGTATAAAGGACAACCAAATAAATCAACACAAAGAGAAAATAAGGAGCAAGGTGTATGATTAGTTCACAAATATGAATAGCATATAATTCCTAGAGATTTAGTTAAGATAGAGTGTGTGTCAGATGATACACAAGGCCAGACAGATGACCAGTGACAATATTCATATGGATTATAAGAGTAAAAATGTATCTGTTCTTGAGGAGATCCTCAGCTTCTTATACCTGATACCAAGTGATGTATTAAGCAATATCTTCTAGTCCATAGCATCTCTATAATTAATAAATTCAACAGCAAGTTTCGTACTGTTGGTTCTTTTTCTTAAAATGAGTTTTATTTTGCTCTGATAACAAAGACAGAAAATGTAGAAATGGAAGAGAACAAAAAGAGCAACAGAGAGTTAATTTTTATTTTCTGACTACAACCTGAAGTTTAGTTCTCTGTTGCTATTTTAGGCAGGTCATCAGCTGAGATGGAAGCAAGTTTGATACTCTCTTAAGAAATCTTGGGAACATAACTGGCACATGTGTCAGTATAGAAATCATCGAAGCCACCATTTAGAGATTGATCCAGGGAAAACCTACAGGGAGGGTCAAAAATCTTCCAAAATCAGTTTTGCACCCTTTAAGCATGTGTATAAATGAATGAACAAATTCCTAAAATATGTCATGGGGATTTGATGCAATAATTCTAGACTGGACTATTCCTAAAGCAAGGTTACAAGTCACCCAATTTGGCTAAAGGTAAGTTATAAAAACATCCATCAAATTCTTAATTTTAAGCAGTGCAGCTTTTTGGTCAATGTGTTGTGTTCTTAGATAAGTTATACTATACTACTTTATATTATGGTATATAATTTCTAGGCTGAAAATAAAAAGAAATAATAAAGAACACCTGCCAAAAACAATAATTTGAGTTTTAAGTGCAGTAGTTAATCTTCAGTCATTCTCTCTCTGACAATGGCTAGACAAAACAATTTCATGAGGTTACTCTTGGTTTATGCAGGTAGAACCACGTTGTCAGCATATATGAAAACATCAATTTTTCTGTTCTCATAGTAGGAGAGTGTGCATTTAATACATAAACACAAACATATTAGGTCTTTAAGGTAAAGGTTGAAGAAAAGAGAATGGAAGCATATCCCCATTTCATGCTTCTCAAAATTATTATGTGGTCTGTGAAGAGACTTTCTACTCACCCTGACTCTTACGGTTTATGCAAGCATCCAAGTTTTATGCAAGCATATATGTCCTAGAGTTGCAATAGAGTTCACAGCTTAACTCAGCTAGTGGTATTTTCTAAATCTCTTTTTCTGGAGATTTTAATGACACTAATCAAACTTCTCAAAGACTGATTTTCTAAACAAGAAAATAAAATTTTACCTTTATAGTTGTTACCACCCCTATAAATCTAATCAGATAGCTATCTGTTAGCTCCAACTACCTTGTATCAAGTTTCCTAGGAAATAAATAATAATCATCAGATGTTTTTGGCAATATAGATTCGGTGCAGAGAGAATTAGGTTGTGGTTGATGAGTAGTTTCACCAAAGCTACAGTGAGCACTCTTCTCACAGTGATCTGTTTCCCAGCCACTGGGAGATAGATAGGTCCTTTCTCAATAGTACTAGAGACAAATGTAGCAGAATCTTCACTTGGTCTTTTCCTGGGTTGTGGATGTGTCTAGATGTCATACTTGATCAGAACCTTTCTGTTGGCCCTGGTTATTACAGTTATCCTTCTTCAGCCACTCTTCATTTACTTAGTTGGCACGTGTTTAGTGAGCACCTACTTTGTGCTGAATAGGTTGCCGAAATAATAGTGGGAGTCTTACTAGTAGTAAGATAATAATAATAACAATAGCTACCATTTATTGAGCATCTATTAGTGAGAAATGCTATTCTACAAATTTCATTATATGTCTTAATGAATACCCATAACAATAGGTACAACGAGGAAATTAAAGAATGAAGACAAAGATCAATAAATCATTCTTTCTGTCCTTTGGGTAGCTCACAGTCTAGTGAGTGAGTGCTTCAGAAAGAAGGTACTTTCGAATAGTTGGTCAGATGGCCAAGGGGGAAAGTATTTCAGGAAAAGGGGCAAATATACAGACATAAAGGCATGAAATGGTAAGTATGGTATCTACTGAAAATTGCAAGTGCTTCAGAATGATTGGAGCATGGTACATTATTGGGTGGATATAGTAGGTAAGTCCTAAAAGACAGGCAGGAAACTTAAAGTAACATTTTGTGGAAATTACTCATGGTAACGAAAGAAAAGTGTTACATCCTCTATGTTTAGGGCAGAGATAGGAGCAGGTACCTTCTCCTGAAGGACCTATGTCACAGGCTCCAAAGAAAAAACAAAGGGACAACTTTCTCCAGAAACCATGGAGGAGAAGAGTGTATGGGGATCGTGTGTGTAAAGACAGTAGCTGGGTTAAGAGTGGTGTTTGATGGAGCAAGGATTAATGGAAAGAGCCATAAACATACAGTCAGGGCCAATTGAACTAATAGGAACAGAGGCCAAATTGACCTGAGCAGGGTCTGCTTAGTATTGTGTTTTAAAATATTGGCCTTCAAGACACCAAAATTCTTTGAGATGTGCATGTCCTTTGATCCAGCAATTCACCTTCAGGGATTTTTACCTTAAAAAAAATTCAGGTTCGGTGTATAGTTTTAGCTAAAGCTAGTCATCACAAGATTTCTTATATAACTAAAAATTAGAAGCAACTTAAATGTCTAAGGATAAGGGATTGATTAAATAAATTATGGGGGCTTCCCTGGTGGCGCAGTGGTTGAGAGTCCGTCTGCCGATGTAGGGGACACGGGTTCGTGCCCCAGTCCGGGAAGATCCCACATGCCGCGGAGCGGCTGGGCCCGTGAGCCATGGCCGCTGAGCCTGCACGTCTGGAGCCTGTGCTCCGCAACGGGAGAGGCCACAACAGTGAGAGGCCAGTGTACCGCGAAAATAAATAAATAAATAAATAAATTATGGAAAATCCATACAGTGGAATAGACAGCAGCTAAAAGAAATGGAAGAATATTTTGCTAATAGGAAAAGACCCATGCTATAAAATTATCAGGGGAAATGTAAATAACAGTATAGTCAGTATAACTAAATTCTATGCCTCCGACCATAACAACTTCTACACAGAAAATAATAATACGTTTGGAATTGTATTAACCAAGGTGTTCACAGTGATTGTCTCTTGATAGTAGGATTAGAGTTGATTCTTATCTTTTTGTTTTGCTTATCTGAGTTTACTAATTGTTTTTAACTTTGAACATACATGATGTGTATAATAAGTCTGGCCTCTTTGTAGCAATTAAAGTTCATTTATTTCAGTGTCACCAAACTCTGACTGTAGAGGGTGAGTGATGAGAGTCTACATTTGGCTGAGTGAATAACCTAAAATGATAGTTGTAACATATCACAATAGAAAATATAGTGTGTGCACTCAAACTGCTTTAAAACGTGAATGAACTTAGAACTGTATCTAGACTGTGGGTCCTTAAGGGACATACACAAGGAAAAGAAAAGAAGAAAACTCTTTAATAATAGAATCATTAATTTAATCATTACTTTAATAACAGAAATCAGAAATTAATAACCCTATACTGTGACAGCAAAGAGGGAAACTGAGACCCATCTGGCAAGTGAGACAGCTTGCTGGCCCGATTGTTCACCATGATAGTTAAATCAACCACCTGAAAGGGGTTATTATCAACAGGAGGTGGGGAACAATCGAGCTCTGAAAGTTTGCCTTAAAAATTTGCTTTAACCCAGCAATTTTACTCCCAGGAACCTTTCTCCAGATAAGTTCACATACATGGAAAATGTCTATCCAATGGAGTTTCTTGCGTTATTGTTTGTAAGAAAAATGTTTTAAAAATCAGACTGTCCATCTTAGAGAATTGGGTATATAAATTATATTACAGTAACACTATGAAATTCTATGCAACCACTAAAAATAACATACTAACATGGTAAAAATCCCCCAAACACAGTGGTAAGTTTTTAAAAAAAGTCTAGTAAAGGGCTTCCCTGGTGGCGCAGTGGTTGAGGGTCCGCCTGCCGATGCAGGGGACATGGGTTCGTGCCCCGGTCTGGGAAGATCCCACATGCCGCGGAGCGGCTAGGCCCATGAGCCATGGCCGCTGAGCCTGCGTGTCCGGAGCCTGTGCTCCACAAGGGGAGAGGCCACAACAGTGAGAGGCCCGCCTACCGCAAAAAAAAAAAAAAAAAAAAAAAAAAAGGCTAGTAAGTGTAATATTAGTGTCCCATTTATGTTTTCATAGAGGACCTTAAATGTTACTCTATATTTGGAATTTTTAAAATTTATACTCAGCAGGCACTTGTTTTTTAAATAAACAATTAGACATAAAAATCAAATCTAAAAATATATGCAGTATCATATAACTAGAATTTTTAATATATTTAAAATAGTTTATTATATTACAGAATTCTATAAGTATTTATGGGATTATGTTCATGATGAATAAATTAAGCGCCTCCAAATGTTAGTGTTTTAACCAAATTAATTGGTAGCTCTATTGCAGAAGATAAAAGACTGCTCAAGTCTTCTCAGTTTTCTTATACTTTATGAAATATAAAAATTCCCTTAAAGAAAATAAAACCACTCATTTCACTAATCAAGGGCAACTGACAGGCAATATCCCACAAAACCCCCTTTACAGCTCAGGAATGAAAAAAGAGGCCTTCGCAGAGGGGAAGAGCAGAATCAACCCTCTATTATCTGCTCATGGAGCTCTAAATAGTATGAGAAAACTCCTTATGGCCAGTCTTGACAAAACTGGGTTACTATTATTCCAGTATTATTGTTTTATCCCAACACACAGTGTCCTACAGTACTGGGATTAGTAGAACGTGATAAGTGGTTCTCCATAATAATGAAAGCATGTATTCAATATGACTACAGACAAAGGATTAAAGAAAGGGGAAAAGTATAGCCTATTATGACTCTGCATAATTTGGAAGTTCTTAATTTTGAACCAAAGTTTTTATAACCTGTCACTATTTGTCAAATCTTAGTAGCTAGACTAAAAATGTCTTCCATTTCATCTTTACTAAGAATGTGGGACACTTGTTTTCTTTTACCCAGGCGGGAATTTGAATACCCATTTTGAAATCTGTAAAAAGCCTTTGGCTGTCAATGCTAACTGACTTCTTGACAGAGATTTGTCCTTTGTTGTGAATAAACACAGTAGTTTTAATTGTGGGAATACCTAGTTCAAAACAAATGAGTAAGCAGCTACTATATTAAGCGTGTGTTTGCTTCTGTTCACAGAAAACTCTGAATGCCAGTTTTATGTCTGGGCAATTCTAGCCTTCTTGGGTTTAGCTCTGACTATATCGCTTATCTTCAACATTTCCCACTATGTGGAAAAGCAGCGACAAGGTAAGACATTTTCAGAAATAGCCATATGAAACCGCTTGAGTGGAGATTGAGTCCCTGGAAAACCTACAGAATAAGATGATTTTATGAAATGTTATTCAATAAGATATTTTTATCTGTAGAAAATCTATTTGGTACATTTTTTTCACGCTGAAGGTTCTCTTAATTTAAACATGTAATCATGTTAGAAATGTAACTCCCAATTTTAGCTTTATCTCTACTAGAGGGTAGAGCATAGGAAGGGATTATCCTGGGAAAATGTATTTTTCCATCTTCCTCCTCCAGTTGAACAACTCACGAAATTGTAGCCTATTCTGGAGCATCTGTAAAGGTTCCTTCTGGTGTGTGATGAGAAGAGTGAAGACTAGGTCTTTAAGGTTCCACTCAAGTCTATTCAAACTTCTCAGCATCAGTCAGGGCCTCTAGAGTGCAGCAGGCTTGGTTGGGATCAGAAGGGAACTGGAAAAGCAATAGACTTAACCACGAGCTTTTTGTCAAACACTCCCAGGGTCTAGGATCTGCCACCGACAGCTTTTCTTTCCATTAAGCTGGGCAGAAGTTTTAACCACGTGGCTTTCACCCTCTTGTGCCATGATTGAATTAGTGTGGTGCCCATCAAGTGGCACAATATTTGCACACTGTAGGCACTCAACATAGGCATGTATGCTGAATACAATGATGGGTGAATCGAGGAATGAAAGTTCAGCTATTTCTTGGAGTGCTCTTAATATTCTAGAACCAAAAAACTCTTGGGGGCAGGACATTTAAGTGGTAAACAAATAGAAAAGAAAAGGTAAATACATTTTCTTTAAACAGATGAAAATAAATAAAGCAAAGTTAACAAAACTAAGTTAGGTACATGTGTCCAAGAAAAAATACATGAAGCTAAATTAGAACAATGGTCAGATTCCAAAGAGAGTCCTTGATCCACTTAAGAGTGTCTTAAGTGTTGATAACGCTAATGTAAGGTATGAAGAAGGCATTATTGTCATACAGATTTGAAAAAAAAGATGAGAGGCACTAGCAAATGAAGTGACATGGCTGAGGTCTCACATCTATTCAATACCAAAATTACGAATAAATGCTCAGTTTTTCAAATCATCTGTTTAAAACAGTTTCCACCAGCACATGCTACTTTTACACTGTTGACCAAATGTCCTCAGCCAGAAACCCAACACTCTTTTAGGCTATTATATCATCCCTATACCAAAGATGAAATTCCAGGTAAGCAACACATTTTCATTAGCAATGATTTCAGTAGTTATTTTTTATTTTCAAATATTTTTCAGACTAACAACCTTTATATGTCAGTGCAAGATGACCCATCAGACATCTTCTAAAAAGTTTCCTTTATAGAAAGAAGAGAGCTAAGAGTAGCACTTTTCTTTGTATAATAGCTTAAGATGACTACATTTCAACTTCATTAAAATATTTTATGAATGCAGATAATATTGTCACCTGAATTAGTAAAAGGTGAATTGAGAGCTGTAAGAGATGAAATAATTTAAGGTGGGAACCAGGACAAGAATAATTATCTGAGCGAGTACTTCACTCTTCCTTGATTCCCGCCAAAATCCTCTGGAGATTTGTATGAGGCCAGGGAACAAGTGGTTTTATGTGTTTAAGGTAAACCCAACTGTTTAACTTAAATTTTATTTAGTAAATTTGACCTATTTACTTTCAACCTAAATAGTCCTTTTTTTCAGCCCTATGATTGCATTGAATTGTGGTGAATATGTATGTTTAGAATCACTTTTTATCAATGTGATCAAGATCAGGGCTGGTCTAATTTTACTGACCTATTACTTCTGCCCAGAACTATTTGGCTGTACCAGTCTATTACAACACAAGGTGAATAGGTTTTCCAATTCTCATTTTTGGTTGTTTGTGTATTGGGATTTATTTACCCATATTCATACCATTTTGCTACCATACGAACTTTTGGGGGGAGTTATTTGCTTCCGATGATTAGTTGACTACTGTTAAAAGACAGTTGCCTAACTAAAAAAAAGCAGGCTTTTCTTTTTTCTACAAAGACAGATTTTTTTTTCTTCTTTCTAATTGTACAAACCCAGGCATGCTATACGTGACTCTATTGCCTGAAATCAACAGAGTGGGAAAGAACGCTTAAAAAAACAGGAAATTGTGAATTACATTTATTGATGTACTTTTCAAAATCAATTTCAGTTCCCTCAATTGTTTTTAAAATCATGGCCTTTGAAGTCAAGCTGACCTGTATTAGAACTCTGTTTTCAATATCTACCTGGGAGAACTTGTCTGAGGAACATAACGTCTCTGACTTTCAGATTCCTTATCTACAAAATGTGGAAAATACTATCTAGACCATGGAGTTCTTGTGAGAAGTATGTAGATACCTCAGCACAGTGCTGAGGATTTAGTAGGCGGGTCCTGGACAGGGTACAGCCCACGTCACTGTTCCTGGTGGCCCTGGTGCTTCCTTCTTTTGCTCCTTCCACAAATGTTAGAGGTTTACTATGGCTTCATTGAATTTTAATGTCTGTTATTTCAGCGAACATTAGTTTCTCTCGCTTTTTCACCCCTCCCACCGTCCTTAAACTCTCTAAGCCCTCTCCAGCTCTCGTCCCATTTCCTGCCCCCCGTCTCTTTATTGTTTAACATGTCTGTACGATAACCTGAGTTTCAGTGATAACGGTTGTGTTCAAGTCACATACAGGCTCATTTTAGAGAGTTTTCTGTAGGCTTCCATGGAGTTGGTTCTAAATATTAGTCTGTCTCAAATTAATTTATCTGAGCAGTAAAGAGCTAAAGACTCTAGAACACATCCCTCTTGTGTACCCTCACCGACTCCTTCATGGTGATCTTATGCCCTACAGATGCATATGAGCCCAGTGGATTGCCTGCTGCAGAGTCCTGCCTCTCTCTTTCTAAGGATGAAAAAGACAGAGACGCCAGTGGGAGGGGGAGAAAAAGACACCTAGAGAGAGGGGAGTGGAGACATGCCAGAGTGCTCCAGTCTCCACCACAGCCCCCTGATGCTCACTGCACCATCACTCCCACCAGCCAAAGACACTACACCCTTACCCAGGTCTGAGCCAGGTCCCACACACTCTGTCTGACTACTACAGGCAGGATGCAGTGTCCAGCAGGGGAGTCACAAGTTTCAGCACTGGGTCAAGTATAGGGATGGAGTGCTATCTCATACCCTCATGTGCACCTTCCCATCCTTTTAGGACAGCCTCTTTCCCCTACACCCCACCCCACCCCCAATCCCCTAGACCTGCAATCTGCTAGGAATTATGGTACCACCCACTTCCACCACCGGGACTTGGGTTGGGTCATGGGTAGGCTCACCCCCGAGCTCATGGATCCAGAAAAAAACAAAAAAAGACAGACTTCACTCAATCTTTACTCCTTAGGCAGAGCACATTACCCTGGGTCTTGCACTTTATAGATGTGCAAATTTAAGATTAGCCTTGGAACAGTGTTTGCTGTTGCCAAATAAGGCCCTTTGTTCTTATCCCATCTCCCCTTTTTCTCTCTGCAGTCCATTCTCAACCACTCAAGTATTACTAATGACCCATCCTTTCTACCTCATATGAACAAACAGCACTGTCTTTCTTTCTCACCCAGAGATTCCAAGTGGATTTGGGATTAGCTCTGCAAACTGTTTGACTCCTTTTCAGTCCTCCTGAAGACTCCTCACTGCTTTGTTTCTCCTGGACAGACAGACTAGAAGAGATTGCATCATATTAGCCAGTTTTTCTGCCCCTTGGTCTGTGTACACAATGCCCCTGCATCTGGCCTTATGTAGCTTTTTATTTCTACATCTTTGTGCTATTCTTTGTGGCTAAGAAACTTGCAAGATATGACTCCACCTTGGCAAACAGTCAGTGAGTAAGTTTTGCAGGTGTATTAAATAGCTTATAAAAGAAAATCTCTATCCCAGCAACAATGCACTATCTACACATTCAATCAGATAGACAAGATAAGCCTCTCCTTGATGTTTTCTGCAGCAGGGCTAGGTAGAAGCTTTGAAATGGAGTCCTCCTTCTTCCAAAATAAATCTTTCATTTTTATGTGATTCTTTGTACAAATCTGTTCTTTAGTAGGATTATATTTATTTCTTTTTCTGATAGGAATGCATTCACTTTTTCTTCCTTTAAGCCCCAAAACTATTTTTTATCTAATCTTTCTTCTCTGTTTTGAGAAGGATAAAGAACTGCATGGTTTGCTCATACATCAAAGTCCTATCAGGGTAACTCCTATTTGCTAGAAAATTATGGCACATATTTCACATTAAAAATGTATCATAAAATTTGTATTATGGGGTTTAAACCATGTGTTCTTGTTTCTTGTTGTTATGTATCGCACATGGAAGAGTGAACACTATAAAGGGGAAAACATAAAAGAAAATGTTAGCTCACACCCTTTCAACCATGAACCTGACCACAGTGTTTATATCTGAATCACAGAGAGGATTATGAAAACTCACCCAGCTTTTCTCACACAGAGTCTTGCAAACATAACTGCTTTATAATAAAAACTGTGTTTGATTTTATTAAATATAACTGAAATGTTTAAGTAGGTTTTAAACCATGCCATTTACTTTTAAATAAACCTATAAGGCCTGATGACAGAGCAAGCTCTTTTCGGGAGCCTGAGCTTGCTGACCTTTCTCCTTTGCCATAACCTCTAAACCTTTGACTGCTATACCTCTATTGAAAGAGATCATATTCTATCACAGTTCTTATGGTAAGTATTGTAAAACTAAAACCACGCAAGTACTGATTGTCCCACTCCAGATTATACATTTAAATTTTAAGAGTAGTGTGATGTGGTGACCTCGAACTTTTAAGGTTCCCTTTCAGGGTGCTTCTTCAATACAGTTGGTTTTGACGTATAATATCCTTTACCCATTACTTATTTTCTCCTTCTTCACATTGTTTTAGTTCCCTCTCCTTCCACCTAAGCATCGCATTATTATATTGTAGCCTTTATATAGTTGTTTCCTTTTTCACACAAAGCTTTTGGGTCTAAATCTTTTATACATCGAACTACATTTTCCTTTTCCTTCTGTAGAACTATCCTTTTACATACTACAGCAGTGTATTTTCCAGGCACCATCATTCATACTCTAAGCACCTCCAACTGGAAAATCCACATTATCTTTAAGGACTATTGGTCTGTTTGGAGAAACGTTTTTACTCCATACCTAGTTTTTTTTTTATTCTATTTAAGTACTGTCACTATTTTTTGTTTGTTTTTATCTTTTCTTTGAATTTACTACTCAATTGGTGAAAATCTTCTTGCGAAAGGTGAGATTTGATTATTTCATTTCAAATCAAGCTTTACTTATAATTCTTTTATCTTTCAAATAGCATTTAAATTATATGAACTACTTTTCAGCTAATACATTTAATGAAGAAACTTTGCAATTCAAATCAGCACAATTAAACATGGCTTGCTGCAGGATATGGATTTAGAATATATAATATTGATAACCAACTTTGTCATTTTCTAAAGTGTTTTTACATAAATTATTTCATTTATCTTCCACATCTACTCCATGATATAGGCATTATTAACACTACTTTATTGATAAACTAAGAATCAGAGTTTTGCAATGATTTTCATGTTCATTTGCAATGAAATGCATTGAAGAGCTGGTACCTAAATCCAGTGTCTTCTGATTCCTAACCCTGAATTTGTTCCATGATACCTCAGGCTACAGGTGGACTAAATTTTTGTGTATGCACTTTAATTCCAGACAGATTTGAATAATAATTAATGACCTGAGTATAAACATGTACCTCATATAAAAAGAAATCAATACATACTTTATAATTTCCAGTTAACAATTTTCTAATCTATATTAACTAATTTTTATTCCTATGCTTATTGATATTTTTTATATTTCTCAAGCTTTCTGATTTTGCTGGGTTTCCATTAACTTGTGGCTACTGTGCAACAGTAGACTTCTCTAGGCTTCTCCCAACATGCATGTTGCATTCATATTCACAAAACTAGTCTGAAGGTAGTTGAAAACAGCTGCATCTTTTAGATGCAGTCCATGGTAAGACATTTACTGTGGGCTAGAAGAAACATATTTCTGACAGATCCCAAATGGGATTCATCACTTTCGGTCCCATAGCTGCTTGATGTTTGTGCTTTGCAAAAACTTCCTGCATTTGGTCCTTTACAGAATTCTTCCAAAAACATTGACACATGACATATCCATTTCACCCTCCAATGTGGTGATTTTAATAATTTGTTTGAAACATTATTTAATAATGTTTCTCTAAGAGTTAATGACCTCTCTGGAGAATAACAACTTTGTGGCACATAAATCTAACTAAAAATAGTCTTTGTAGTTGTTTGGTGACTTGCTCAATTATTGGGAAACATTTTTGTTAGTTTCTTACCAACACACAGTGTTTTCCAAATGTTAAAACATAAAGATCACCATTTGATTGCTATTGTCTCTGAGTCACTGTCAGAGACTTAGATAATACTGGGCTTTACTTTCATATGATAGTTTTTGCAAGATTTTGGGTTTTATTTAATGCCAGGCTTAATGATATGCAATCAAAATATAATAAATATCATATTATATACAACTATTCAGTTCAAAGAAAATTTATTGATAAACCAGTAATACACATTGCTTCATAATTTTGATCTTAATTATTAAAACTGAACTCTGAATTTCTCTTAATTTTCTCTAACTATTGCCTCTCTAAAAATTTCTTGGAACTATTTTTTTCCAATTTTGAATACACATATTTAATTTGAAGTACAAATACTTCCTCTCAGTTGCCTTTGAACCACCACCTCCAAGGTTCAACAGTGGATACTTTGAGATTTGACCCCTATTTTTTCATGATTTTACAATCTTACATCAAATCTCTGGTCAGTCTGGTTTTTGCAGACCAGCATACTGTTTCCCTTAAAAGCCATTCTACTGTTTTGATTACTTTTAGAGACTGTGTTGCCAACCTTTTCTGAATTTCTTCTCTCTAGAACCCTTATCTCTCCTTACCTCTCTATTTTTACCATGTGGGTGAAATGTAATCATGACCAGAGGAACTTCCTGAGCATCATTTTTATGATGTTGTTGTCACATACCAAGAAATGATAATGGACACTCCAAGATTAGATAAATAAGTAAATAAATAGAAGTGTCTTCTAGGGACTTTTTTTTTTTTTTTCTTGATAAGGAAGAAAAGCCTATCCAAACCAGCAAGGGCAAAGAGGGAAATCTGTCAGAAGGAAGCAGAGGTGTTTCGTGGAACCTGAAGGCAGAGAGTACAGCCAGGCCCCACAACAGACTGGAACCACAGAAAAGGCAGGGACAGGTTTCCAGTGTACTCCGCTTGGTGTTTCCCTGCATGAAATGGTCACACAGCTGGGCTCTGCATTACTGCCAAGCTGCACCATGTTTTCATTCCAGATTACCAAGCGGGAACCTGATTGGCCCAAATCAGAGAATATCCTTATCCCTAGTTCAAACGGTGGTGGTCAAGTGGCTTGATTAAAGATGTTAACTGACATTGAGGCTAAGCTCCCCTCAGAGCATGCTCTAGAAGGTTTAAGAAATGTACGTCAAAATTTCTTTTAATGTGTCTATTTTGAATATCTTTCAGATAAAATATACATGTACTCCGATGACTACTTTCCCAGGTATGTAGAAAATGAGTCATAGATTATGATTCCCAAGGAATAAGGAGAAGTAACTAATGTTATATTGCTTATAGGTTTGGCTCAGGAATGTTTCACTTGGGTTAAAATAAAATGTAAAGTGAGTTTTAATTACTGTTGCTTCCACCTGAAGAATAATACTTATAATATTATTATCTGCCCTAGTTACTTACTCATCCTGAGTCAGTGAGAGAGCTGGATAAAGGACAAAATGAAACTCTAACCTGGTATCTACAGAATCCTCATTAATTCTGGAAGAAGATATCCTAGATTAGGATTCAGTTCAGGTTGTAAAAATGTCATCTAATTAAATATAGAATTGTGTGGCTCTTAAGAATTCAAGGTAGAAAGAAATCTGGCAATAGTAATACAATTTAAGATATGTATGCACACATACATAAACAAGGATGATTTGTGCTGTGCCATTTTTAAGGGTATTGCCAATAAATAACTCTAAAATAATATGCAGTTATAGATATAACTTAATCGCTTATACTTATTAAGCATGTTGCAGATAAATTTGTGTGGTATAGTACTTTTTTTAAAGAAGGGTTTATAATATAAAGCATAGTAAAGAAGTTTCATTTTCTTGGACAATACGTTCTGACCCAAATGTGTCATTAGATTGGAAATTTCTCTTTTAGGATTAAAAAAATCTAAATATAGAAAATTTCCTAGAGGATTCTTCAAGACCTTTTTGAAATGGTAAACTGAAAGGCTGAAAAGGTCTTTCAAAAACACAGAGCTTTCTCACTGTACAGGGTAAGACTGCAAGCTTTCTATTGGTCTCTAAAATGTCCTTTTTTAAAAAAGAATTCTTCTCCGTGTGGAAATGTCTCTGGAAGATTCAGATCTGGGCTACAGGCAGACCCATACAAAAAAGACAATCTATATTTTATGACTGTTTTTAACATTGGATTCTATAACATGAGATAATTTAAGTCATTAGTTCATTTCAAGAGTGATTTGCTGATTTGGTTACAACAAAAAATATGACAAAAAGAATCCTACATAACCATGTAGAAGTTAATCTGATGATTGATTTGATATTTGTCATTTGAAAGGCAGTTAAGATGCAGTGTGTAGTTTGTGATACTATCGTTCTTCCAAAGACTGGGTTGGTGGTTTTTGGATTAGGATGGGAAGAATCAGAAAGAAAAATTGGTAAAACACCCATCTCAAAGCAAGCAGGCTCTTAGCTGCAGGGAAAATTCAGAAAGGAGGCTTGTTCTTTTATAACATCTGTTTCTTCAATAAATATTCATTCAACAAATAAGCATTTGTTTAAACAACAGAGATACAAAGATGAAAAGATGAGATCCTTCCCTCGAGGATTTAATAATCTGTTATCTATTGTAATAAATCTCCATCTAGGCAAAATTTGAATATACAATGCAGATTGTATCTATTAAAAAGAGGCTGGCATATTAATTCACAAGTTTATGTATGTACTTCACAGTTTGTCTATTTCTCTGATTATGTAGTTTGGGAGCCAAAGTCACCTTTATAGGAGAGCATGGAGGCTTCAGAAAAAAACAAATGAACTATCTCCAGCCATTAAGAAATAAACATTAAAAACAGCAGGTGGAAACAGGACTATCTTTCTTAGGTAGGGCTAGAATTGTGGATGCTTCCTCAGTCCTTAGATGGTTCAAGGATGGGTAGAAGGGAGGCAAGCTTCCCTCATAATGGGTTCCCTGCTGCACTGTCCCCCTGCTCCTACTCAGCATTGGTTTAGGTGGGAAGCTATGCTGGAGGGGAAAGAAATTTGCTTCTCTGGTCTTATCTTCCTGCTTCCCCAAATCCCTGCCTTCCTACATTAGTAAGTCAGGAACATGACCACTTTAAGGACAGCAAAGCATCTATATCTAATAGAAAGTTAAATATACACTTCCTGGTATTTACCCCTGGGTTACTTTATTTGTCCTTTAAACGTAATTCTACACAATTCTTGTCTTTTGATCTGTGTTAAGAGGATAATGCAGTAAGAATATCATCGGTTTGAGATACAAACAGTTCTGGATGTTAATCACTCTTGCAATTACCAGGTTTGTAATTTTGGGAAAATGAGCATTGCTGAAGTGGAATTTTATCATCTGAAAAGTATGGATTATAATATAATACTGTACTTACAAGGGTAGCTGACTGATTTAAAAACAAAAAAAAAAAGGCTGAATGCTTTATTAGGTGAAAATTAAGGTCTAAGAAAATTTCCACCCATTTGAATTATATTTACCCCTTAATTTAGGAAAGCAGTTCAGATTTACACTAAGCTTATTGTACCTCCTCAGCGTTCAGAGTCTCTCTCAAGGACTTAGAACAAATCCCCAGCAACTTTTGCATGGTCTTCTCCTGGGTGGCACTGAAAGGTGCTTTATCACGAAACATATCTCATCACAGCTATTCTTCTACCTTAAGATGATTTCTTGGATTTCTAGTTTGGCAGGCTGAGAACCACCCCACTTCACTTCCCCTCTTTGCTAAATATACTGAGCTGGTGCCCTGGAATAGACCTTTAGTCTCAGCTGTCCTCTCCACCTGTTCTCAGGGGTGAGTATCCTGATGACAATAGAACTCCTGGGTAGCCTTCCCTGGTGCCTCAGACTTCCAGGTAGATATTCAGATGAGGGCCTCACCGTGACCACTGCCACACTTGGAACCAAAGTATCTCCATGTTTTCAAGCCTTCTGTTTGTTTTAATGTACAAGTAACCATAATCCAAGCTCCAACCCTGTGCGAATGCAAGAAGTCCAGTCCCTAACCTAAGTATTTTGGGGAATCCCCCAGAATGTGCTTATAGGTTCCAAAAACCTTATTCTTGGTTGCCTCTTGGGCACCCCTAGCTCTGTGTCACTGCTCTAGTTTTCTTTCCCCATCTTGTTTAGAATTCTTCATGCTGGCAGATCTTTCCAGTCTCCTTTCCCCCAAACTTTGAGAAAAGACTCTTCTTTTCAAGGGCTCCAAAGCACTGGCAATATAAGCTCCTGTGTTTAACTGACTTTACAAAAAAGTAGACATCATTAGAAGGACATATGAACACTGATCAAGATGATAAAAATTTAATGTTAGATATCATTGCCTGAGAGTCCATTAACTTCCCCCCTCATAGGAAATACTACTGGTTCTTAGCTAACCCTAGCCAGACTAACCCTAGTTATACAAAAATTGCTGGGGTTTACACTTTTCTCCTGGACCAAGGGTCTATCTTTGATATCCACTCACCCCAAATTCAAGAAACCTACACCCATGGCACAATCCCTGCCAGAGAGAGTAAAAATTTAATGAGCATATACTCAGGAACACATTGTTGCAACAACTTTCCCTTTTCTCTCCTCCTTCATTATTGCTTTTTCTTTCCTTATTGTCTCATTCCCATCAGTATATAAACAGACAGTACTGTCTGACATCTTTTTTTAAAAAAAAAAAGTTCCCTTGATATTAGATTGCCTATTACCTATAGTTACCTCTCCATTGCTCTGAACCCTTTATAGCAAAACTTGGAAGTGCCATCTACATTCTGTCCATATGTGCTGACTTCTCTTCCTCTTCTCTTCTTTCTTGAACCTACTCTATTCGATCTTCTGTCCTCAATAATCCACTGACTCGGCTTTTGTCAAGATCACCAATGAAATCTACATGGCAAATCTTAGTCTCATTATATGTGGTCCATCTGTAGCATTTGACACATTGACACTCTACTTCTTGAGACACTTGTTTCTCCAGACTCTGGGCCACCCCCTTTTTGATTTTTCTCAATTAGTAGCAGCTTCTTCTCCTTTGCTGGTTCCTGAACCTTCGACAACAGAGTGCCCAGGGCTCAGTCTAGTGAGCCTCTTCTCTATCTACACTCATTCCATTAGTAATTTCATCCTCTCTCATGGCTTTCAGTAACCTTTAAACACAGGTGAAGCCCAAACATATATCTGCCTATTCAAAGAAATGTCTACTAAGCAAGTCAGGTTAACACTTAGCAAAAACAACTTCTGATAGACCCTAAGCTTACTCTTTTTTATCAATCTTACAACTTCCCAGCCCTTTAAAATAGTTTTATTTAGTTTTACAGAAATCTTTCATTTTTATTTGGATATTGGAACCCTACATTTATGTCATAGATTTTGGGAGCTGAAAAGAACAATGGGGATTAAACAATTTAATATCCTTGTTCATAAATAAGGAAATTGAAATTCAGAGAATGTATGTCCAAAATCACCCACGCAGAAGTAATGATTTTTTAAAAATTGAATTTACTTATTTAATCTACTTAGATAATAAAGTATTTGAGGCATTTTCTTTAAAGGACTTTACAATAAAATAATAATAAAATATAAATACAAACTTTAAAAATAGAGACTAGAGAAAATTTATATGAAAGTAGAAAATTTGAACCCTAGTAAAAGATGCAATTAATATTATTTTAAATCTTGGAATGTCAGTAGATGTGCTGATTAGTTAGAAGATCATTTCAGACATGTTGAGAACAATGGAGAATATGATCTGGCTCAAAACTCAGAGGTGCACTAGCCTCTGGGCATATTTATTAATATATTTTAAATAGTAATCAATCTTCAACATAATCTTCAACATAAAACACTGCCAAACGTTTGTGCTTGAAGTTTATTAGATATTTGCAATAGGCTGGAGCTATTTGGCATTGCCAAGTAAAGACATACATTTTAATTTGTTGGTTAGGCAACTGCTTCTTTATAATAGTTTATTTGCGATGATTAATCATTTGAGACCTGCCTGTAGACACAAGGCACTGCATTATAAATCACGTCTTATTTTCATTCATAGAGAATGAAATGATGTTCATTTTTGGGACATGATTTATCATTTGCAGGTTGTATCTGCTATCTGTGTGGGCTAGGAAAAATGGATGGATTGTCTTATTAAAAATTCTTCACCTTTTGCTATTATATTCTCTGTACAGCCAGAGAAAAACCATGAGCAGGGACTATTCCATATCCCAATATTAAGCTGTAGTGAATTACCAATGGATAGAAAGGTTATGGATGAGTTTCTTTGTTATCAGATAAGCTAAATACATGCCAGCATCTGGATTTTCAAATCATTTCATACAGGTATCATTTGATCTGGTTTTTTTTTAATGATAC